>NW_024058202.1:0-63899 GCF_016432855.1 Salvelinus namaycush
GGGTACCGGTACCGAGTCATTGTGCAGGGGTACAGGTTAGTTGAGGTCATTTGTACATGTAGGTAGGGTGAAGTGACTATGCATAGATAATAAACACTAGTAGCAGTGTACAAAACTAATTTCAATGGAAATAGTCCGGTGAACATTTGATTAATTGTTCAGCAGTCTTAGAAGCTGTTAAGGAGCCTTTTGGTCCTAGACTTGGCGCTCCGGTACCGCTTACTGTGCGGTAGCAGAGAAAACAGTCTATGACTTGGTGACTGGAGTCTATGACAATTTTATGGGCTTTCCTCTGACACTGTCTATAATATAGGTCCAGGATGGCAGGAAGCTTGGCCCTAGTGATATACTGGGCCGTACGCACTACCCTCTGTCATGCCTTATGGTCAGATGCCGAGCAGTTGCCATACCAGGCGGTGATGCAAACGGTCAGGATGCTCTCGATGGTGCAGCTATAGAACTTTTTGAGGATCTGGGGACCCATGCCAAATCTTTTCAGTCTCCTGAGGGGAAAATGTTTTGTCATGCACTCTTCACAACTGTCTTGGTGTGTTTGGTCCATGATAGTTCATTGGTGATGTGGACATCAAGGAACTTGAAACTCTCGACCCGCTCCACTACAGCCCCGTCGATGTTAATGGGGGCCTGTTCGGCCCGCCTTTTCCTGTTGTCTATGATCAGCTCCTTTGTCTCTTCCTGTGTAGTACTATCTCTTCCTGTGTAGTACTGTCTCTTCCTGTGTATTACCGTCTCTTCCTGTGTAGTACTGTCTCTTCCTGTGTATTACCGTCTCTTCCTGTGTAGACCTGTCTCTTCCTGTGTATTAATGTGTCTTCCTGTGTAGTACTGTCTCTTCCTGTGTATTAATGTTTCTTCCTGTGTAGTACTGTCTCTTCCTGTGTATTACCGTCTCTTCCTGTGTAGACCTGTCTCTTCCTGTGTAGTATTTAAGTGTGAATTCCTGTGTGAATTTAAGTATCCTCTCTCTAATTCTCTCCTTCTCTCTTTCTTTCTCTCTCTCGGAGGACCTGAGCCCTAGGACCATGCGTCAGGACTACCTGGCATGATGACTCCTTTCTGTCCCCAGTCCACCTGGCCTTGCTGCTGTTCCAGTTTCAACTGTTCTGCCTGCGGCTATGGAACCCTGACCTGTCCACCGGACGTGCTATCTGTCCCAGACCTGCTGTTTTCAACTCTCCAGAGACAGCAGGAGCGGTAGAGATACTCTTAATGATTGGCTATGAAAAGCCAACTGACATTTACTCCTGAGGGACTGACTTGCTACACCCTCAACAACTACTGTGATTATTATTATTTGACCATGCTGGTCATTTATGAACATTTGAACATCTTGGCCATGTTCTGTTATAAAATCCACCCGGCACAGCCAGAAGAGGACTGGCCACCCCTCATAGCCTGGTTCCTCTCTAGGTTTCTTCCTAGGTTTTGGCCTTTCTAGGGAGCTTTTCCTAGCCACCGTGCTTCTACACCTGCATTGCTTGCTGTTTGTGGTTTTAGGCTGGGTTTCTGTACAGCACTTTGAGATATCAGCTGATGTACGAAGGGCTATATAAATAAATTTGATTTGATTTGATTAGTACTGTCTCTTCTTGTGTGGTATTGTCCCTTCCTGTGTAGTACTGTGTATTCCTGTGTGTGTAGGATTAGTCCAGGGTTATGGAAAATCCTCCACCATATGTCACAGGTGTCCATTTCTATCTGGCCTCAATCTGGCATTTCCCTTCTTTGGGCCCTGGTCAAACATAGTCAAATATGGAATAGGAGGAGAGGCCTGGGTCTCTGCTGATCTGTGTGTCTTCTCGTGTGCTGCCTGGGCCCCCAGAAAGAGAGCGAAGATGTTGCCTGGGCCCCCAGAGTTAGAACACAGAGGCGACCTGGGCCCCGAGAGTTAGAGCACAGATGCTGCCTGAGCCCCCAGAGTGAGAGCACAGAGGCTTTCTTAGCCACCAGAGTTAGAACACAGAGGTTGCTTGGGTCCCAGAGTTAGAACACAGAGGCTTCCTGGGTCCCCAGATTTAGAACATAGAGGCTGCCTGGGCCCCCAGAGTTAGAGCACAGATGCTGCCTGGGTCCCCAGAGTTAGAACACAGATGCTGCCTGGGCCCCCAGAGTTAGAAAACAGAGGCTGCCTGGGCCCCCAGAGTTAGAACACAGAGGCTGCCTGGGGCCCAGAGTTAGAACACAGAGGCTGCCTGGGCCCCCAGAGTTAGAACACAGAGGCTGCCTGGGTCCCCAGAGTTAGAACACAGAGGATATTGTTTTCCAGTACAGGACTGAGACCTAGTTTTATAAGTCTGTTATATCCATCAGCTAGACTGAGATGTCTTGCCATCAGCAACAAACAGGAGCATGATGAGAGACAGAGAGAGATGGAGAGAAGGTAAAGTGAACAATATGAGAGCGAAAGAGATGGTGTGATATCCCCCTTCTCCTTGGCACCTTGGTCCTGTGCTGTCATTCTTTCCCCATTCAGGGCTGTGCTGTGTTGGATTGGGCTGTAGGGAGGTACTTGATGAAGCTGCTGGAGCTGGCCCTGCACCCAGGGCTCTGGAAGGGATTATAGTTTTACTGCTCAGGATCAAGCAGGCCAGGGTTGGAAGAACCACCAGCTCAGGCCAGGGTTGGAAGAACCAGGGCTGGACTCCCTGTGCCTCACACCTCATTCATATTGATGATCATAGATAGGCTCTAATGAAGGTGATTCATGCTGTAACATCAGCCGATTGTTTACTTGTCCCATCAATAAATCTATCAGATCTACCCAGCAACAGAGTGCTCCTTTTTCTTTATGATCCCGATAGTCACCAGTTGAAGTATCCTGGGGTAAGGGATGATAGTTACCAGTTGAAGTATCCTGGGGTAAGGGATGATAGTTACCAGTGGAAATATCCTGGGGTAAGGAATGATAGTTACCAGTGGAAGTATCCTGGGGTAAGGAATGATAGTCACCAGTTGAAATATCCTGGGGTAAGGAATGATAGTCACCAGTTGAAGTATCCTGGGGTAAAGAATGATATTTACCAGTTGTAGTATCCTGGGGTATGGGATGATATTTACCAGTTGAAGTATCCTGGGGTAAGGGGATGATAAGTTACCAGTGGAAATATCCTGGGGTAAGGAATGATAGTTACCAGTGGAAGTATCCTGGGGGTAAGATACGATAGTTACCAGTTGAAGTATCCTGGGGTAAGGGATGATAGTTACCAGTTGAAGTATCCTGGGGTAAGGAATGATAGTCACCAGTTGAAGTATCCTGGGGTAAGGAATGATAGTCACCAGTTGAAATATCCTGGGGTAAGGAATGATAGTCACCAATTGAAGTATCCTGGGGTAAAGAATGATATTTACCAGTTGTAGTATCCTGGGGTATGGGATGATAGTTACCAGTTGAAGTATCCTGGGGTAAGATACGATAGTTACCAGTTGAAGTGTCCTGGGGTAAAGAATGATAGTTACCAGTTGAAATATCCTGGTGTAAGGAATGATAGTTACCAGTTGAAGTATCCTGGGGAAAGATACGATAGTTACCAGTTGAAGTATCCTGGGGTAAGGAATGATAGTTACCAGTTGAAGTGTCCTGGGGTAAGGAAATGATAGTTACCAGTTGAAGTATCCTGGGGTAAGATACGATAGTTACCAGTTGATGTGTCCTGGGGTAAGGAATGATAGTTACCAGTTGAAGTGTCCTGGGGTAAGGAATGATAGTTACCAGTTGAAGTATCCTGGGATAAGGGATGATAGTCACCAGTTGAAGTATCCTGGGGTAAGGGATGATATTTACCAGTTGAAGTGTCCTGGGGTAAGGAATGATAGTTACCAATTGAAGTATCCTGGGGAAAGATACGATAGTTACCAGTTGAAGTGTCCTGGGGTAAGGAATGATAGTTACCAGTTGAAGTATCCTGGGGTAAGATACGATAGTTACCAGTTGAAGTATCCTGGGGTAAGGGATGATAGTTACCAGTTGAAGTATCCTGGGAAAAGGGATGATAGTCACCAGTTGAAGTATCCTGGGTAAGGGATGATATTTACCCAGTTTGAAGTATCCTGGGGTAAGGGATGATAATTACCAGTTTGAAGTATCCTGGGGTAAGGGATTGATAGTCACCAGTTGAAGTATCTGGGGGTAAGGGATGATATTTACCAGTTGAAGTATCCTGGGGTAAGGAATGATATTTACCAGTTGAAGAATCCTGGGATAAGGGATGATAGTCACCAGTTGAAGTATCCTGGGGTAAGGGATGATATTTACCAGTTGAAGTATCCTGGGGTAAGGGATGATAGTCACCAGTTGAAGTATCCTGGGTTAAGGGATGATATTTACCAGTTGAAGTATCCCTGGGGTATGGGATGATATTTACCAGTTGAAGTATCCTGGGGTAAGGGATGATAGTTACCAGTTGAAGTATCCTGGGGTAAGGGATGATATTTACCAGTTGAAGTATCTTGGCGTAAGGAAGGTTTTCTGTATGATCATAGATACGTTATAGTCACGTTGTCCTAGCTGTTAAAATGAGTGGAAAAGTAAATGATTTTGAAATAAGCTGCAATGCTTTGTTATAATGATGGTATAACCCTTCTCTCCCTTATTAAGTCTTCATGAAATCTCACTAGTGTTGAAACAGCAGGTAATACATGTCTGTCACCCACAGCAGGTCTGGATATGTTCCTTCACACACATGTCTCAGTGTCTGTCCTCGACTGGAACACAACACACCTCCCTCCTCCCTGCCTCCAACATGTGTCCGGTACATCTCAGTGGTCCACAGAACCAGTGGACAGAACCCAGTCATCATGTCTCCGGTACATCTCAGTGGTCCACAGGGCCAGTGGACAGAACCCAGTCATCATGTGTCCGGTACATCTCAGTGGTCCACAGAACCAGTGGGACAGAACCCAGTCATCATGTGTCCGGTACATCTCAGTGGTCCACAGGGCCAGTGGACAGAACCCAGTCATCATGTGTCCGGTACATCTCAGTGGTCCACAGGGCCAGTGGACAGAACCCAGTCATCATGTGTCGGTACATCTCAGTGGTCCACAGGACCAGTGGACAGAACCCAGTCATCATGTGTCCGGTACATCTCAGTGGTCCACAGGGCCAGTGGACAGAACCCAGTCATCATGTGTATGGTACATCTCAGTGGTCCACAGGGCCAGTGGACAGAACCCAGTCGTCATGTGTTATGAGCTAGAGGTGAACCATCTCAGTGGACAACAGGGCCAATGTTTTGGAGAAGTATACAGTTAGTTTATCTCGTCTTAGCTTGTCGTATCTGTGGATAAATAAGCATAGCTTTGAAGCGTAGTCTGTTTTCCACACATTCTGACGTGTGGAATCATTTTCAATACATATCAGTACAGTTCCGTTCTCTCTCACTCACTCACTCTATATCTCTCTCTCTCTCTCTCTTCCCTTTCCCCCTCTCCCTCTCCCTCTTCCTCTCTCCTCCTCTCATCATAGTTATGTACTGTGCTGGCTAACAGGGTGAATTCCCAGTTCTCCTGGCTGGATGTCAGGTATTCCCACTTTCATATTCAGATATTACGAGATGAATGGCAGCAGTAGTTTCTCTGTTTTGAACCTGTTTAAACGCCTTCAGCCTCTCAGTATATCACCATTGGCTCTGGTGTTCTGTAGGGGTGATTGGTGGATGTAAAGATGATATTTGTGCATTATATAATGTAAACTTTTGTAATTTTGACCATAGGAAGAGACTTTAAATGTTTGGAGGAATTTCACATTTTGAGAAAACATGATGCATTTAATTCCGTTCCAGAGGGCGTCTCAGGCCCTCTCAATCTCACTCCAGCTACACCTTATCTAGTTATATTGATGTGTAGAATGCCTTCACCTGCACCTAGCTTTCTCTGGTGGTGTGTGTGTGTGTGTGTGTGTGTGCGTGCGTGCGTGTGTGTGTGTGTGTGTGATAAATGGGATCAGGTTATTTCTACCGCACGTGGCTGCATGGAATGGGTTCTATCTGTTTCTACATCTCTGGTCTCTCAGTAGAGGAATATTCTGCCAGTAGAATAACCTGAATGCAGTCAAAGGGGCAATATTTTTGATCGCAAATTACCTGAAAAGCTTTTACCAACAAAGCTTATTCTTGTAATCACTGGTCATTACCTTACAGTAATACACTTTTCTGTGATAAATCATCATAAGATTGTAAACCTTTGGTCGTAATAAGTGATGGACGCTGGTTAAATGTTTCCCATCCGCCTGCTATTAAAAGTGTTGTAGGGTGGCTAAATGTTTCCCCTTCCCTGCTATTAAAAGTGTTGTAGGGTGGCTAAATGTTTCCCCTTCCCTGCTATTAAAGTGTTGTAGGGTGGCTAAATGTTTTCCCCTTCCCTGCTATTAAAGTGTTGTAGGGTGGCTAAATGTTTCCCATCCGCCTGCTATTAAAGTGTTGTAGGGTGGTTAAATGTTTCCCCTTCCCTGCTATTAAAATGTTGTAGGGTGGCTAAATGTTTCCCCTTCCCTGCTATTAAAATGTTGTAGGGTGGCTAAATGTTTCCCATCCCTGCTATTAAAATGTTGTAGGGTGGCTAAATGTTTCCCATCCCTGCTATTAAAAGTGTTGTAGGGTGGCTAAATGTTTCCCCTTCCCTGCTATTAAAATGTTGTAGGGTGGCAAAATGTTTTCCCTTCCCTGCTATTAAAATGTTGTAGGGTGGTTAAATGTTTCCCATCCGCCTGCTATTAAAAGTGTTGTAGGGTGGCTAAATGTTTCCCCTTCCCTGCTATTAAAGTGTTGTAGGGTGGCTAAATGTTTCCCCTTCCCTGCTATTAAAGTGTTGTAGGGTGGCTAAATGTTTCCCCTTCCCTGCTATTAAAATGTTGTAGGGTGGCTAAATGTTTCCCCTTCCCTGCTATTAAAATGTTGTAGGGTGGCTAAATGTTTCCCATCCCTGCTATTAAAATGTTGTAGGGTGGCTAAATGTTTCCCATCCCTGCTATTAAAAGTGTTGTAGGGTGGCTAAATGTTTCCCCTTCCCTGCTATTAAAATGTTGTAGGGTGGCAAAATGTTTTCCCTTCCCTGCTATTAAAATGTTGTAGGGTGGTTAAATGTTTCCCATCCGCCTGCTATTAAAAGTGTTGTAGGGTGGCTAAATGTTTCCCCTTCCCTGCTATTAAAGTGTTGTAGGGTGGCTAAATGTTTCCCCTTCCCTGCTATTAAAGTGTTGTAGGGTGGCTAAATGTTTCCCTTCCCTGCTATTAAAATGTTGTAGGGTGGCTAAATGTTTCCCCTTCCCTGCTATTAAAATGTTGTAGGGTGGCTAAATGTTTCCCCTTCCCTGCTATTAAAATGTTGTAGGGTGGCTAAATGTTTCCCCTTCCCTGCTATTAAAATGTTGTAGGGTGGCTAAATGTTTCCCCTTCCCTGCTATTAAAGTGCTGTAGGGTGGCAAAATGTTTCCCCTTCCCTGCTATTAAAAGTGCTGTAGGGTGGCTAAATGTTTTCCCTTCCCTGCTATTAAAATGTTGTAGGGTGGCAAAATGTTTCCCCTTCCCTGCTATTTCAATAGAGACTGTGTTTCACTGATACATGGTCTATTTTATTGAGTCTCTGTTAGGAACAAACATTTTGGTTCCAGTCAGTGCTTTGGTTCCTGTGTCAAAAAAGGTTAGTGTCAACATTCAACTGTCCCAAAGAGAGCATTGGTCTGTGAGATTCAAATACATCAATACTGTTATCTGGTGAGAAGTTTAATCAAAACTGTTTCTTACTTTTCTCTCCTTGAAAGTTCCTACACCTGTTTGTAACATTTCAGAGTCTAGAAACATAGAAGACCAACAGTATATCTCACAGGAGCCATGAATCTCTTCTCGTTACTGCATCATGGCTCTCTGCTCTGCAGGGATCTCCAGACCCAGCTGGCTCAGACTCTGGGCTGGCTGGCCACAGACTCTCCTCTCCCCACCTCTCCCCTCCCCTCCCCTCCCCACCCCTCCCCTCCCCCACCCCTCCTCTCCTCACCTCTCCTCTCCCCTCCTCACCTCTCCCCTTCTCTTCTCTCCTCTCCCCACCTCTCCCCTCCCCTCCCCCACCCATCCTCTTCTCTCCTCTCCCCTCCCCTCCATGCCACTCCTCTCCCCTCCCTTCCTCCCCTCCTCACCTCTCCTCTCCCCTCCCCTCCCCTCCTCCCCATCACCTCTCCTCCTCTCCTCTCCCCTCCTCACCTCTCCCCTCCTCTTCTCTCCTCTCCTCTTCTCTCCCCTCCCCTCCTTGCCACTCCTCTCCCCTCCCCCCTCACCTCCCCTCCTCACCTCTCCTCTCCCCTCCCCTCCGCCCCCCTCACCTCTCCTCCTCTCCTCTCCTCAGCACAGCTCCAGAGGGAACGAATCTCTGTTTTTCTGGTTAATGTTTGAATAAAAACATGTTATGTCAAGATCATTAGATCCATTTATAACTGTGCCAGGATGATCACATGCTACCATGAGTAATAAACAAGCTGTGTGTTTCTGTACTGGTTTCTGTCATGATGTCAGGTTAACTCCACGGGATCTTTATTGAACTATAGTCTATTAAATAATCTGGTTTCTGTAATGATGTCAGGTTAACTCCATGATATCTTTATTGAACTATAGTCTATTAAACCATCTGGTTTCTGTCATGATGTCAGGTTAACTCCACGGGATCTTTATTGAACTATAGTCTATTAAATAATCTGGGTTCTGTAATGATGTCAGGTTAACTCCATGGAATCTTTATTGAACTATAGTCTATCATCTGGTTTCTGTAATGATGTCAGGTTAACTCCATAGAATCTTTATTGAACTATAGTCTATCATCTGGTTTCTGTAATGATGTCAGGTTAACTCCATGGGATCTTTATTGAACTATAGTCTATCATCTGGTTTCTCTAATGATGTCAGGTTAACTCCATGGGATCTTTATTGAACTATAGTCTATCATCTGGTTTCTGTCATGATGTCAGGTTAACTCCATGGGATCTTTATTGAACTATAGTCTATTAAATCATCTGGTTTCTGTCATGATGTCAGGTTAACTCCATGGAATTTTTATTGAATTATAGTCTATCATCTGGTTTCTGTAATGATGTGAGTTTAATTCCATGGAATCTTTATTGAACTATAGTCTATCATCTGGTTTCTGTAATGATGTCAGGTTAACTCCATGGAATCTTTATTGAACTATAGTCTATCATCTGGTTTCTGTAATGATGTCAGGTTAACTCCATGGGATCTTTATTGAACTATAGTCTATCATCTGGTTTCTGTAATGATGTCAGGTTAACTCCATGGGATCTTTATTGAACTATAGTCTATTAAATCATCTGGTTTCTATCATGATGTTAGGTTAACTCCATGGGATCTTTATTGAACTATAGTCTAATAAATCATCTGGTTTCTGTCATGATGTCAGGTTAACTCCATGGGATCTTTATTGAACTATAGTCTATTAAATAATCTGGTTTCTGTCATGATGTCAGGTTAACTCCATGGAATCTTTATTGAACTATAGTCTATTAAATCATCTGGTTTCTGTCATGATGTCAGGTTAACTCCATGGGATCTTTATTGAACTATAGTCTATTAAATCATCTGGTTTCTGTCATTATGTCAGGTTAACTCCATGGGATCTTTATTGAACTATAGTCTATTAAATCATCTGGTTTCTGTCATGATGTCAGGTTAACTCCATGGGATCTTTATTGAACTATAGCTTATTACATCATCTGGTTTCTGTCATTATGTCAGGTTAACTCCATGGGATCTTTATTGAACTATAGTCTATTAAATCATCTGGTTTCTGTCATTATGTCAGGTTAACTCCATGGGATCTTTATTGAACTATAGGTTATTACATCATCTGGTTTCTGTCATTATGTCAGGTTAACTCCATGGGATCTTTATTGAACTATAGTCTATTAAATCATCTGGTTTCTGTCATTATGTCAGGTTAACTCCATGGGATCATTATTGAACTATAGTCTATTAAATCATCTGGTTTGAACTATAGGTTATGAACTATAGGTTATTACATCATCTGGAATATGAGGCAACACTGTGTATAACCATGGAAACTGCAACAACATGACAGCAACAAAGTGTATTCTTTTCTGTGAACACTGTGTATACGTGTCGTTTTTTCAATAAATTGTTACGTGTTTCATTGCTCCATCACATGATTCAGACTCGGCCCAAACAATGATGTAACGTATTATTCTCCTAAGTTTACTGGCTGGATAATGTTTTGATTCTAACTTTATGAGCTGCCAGTGTGTGTATGTGATTCCCAGGTTGTAAGACTGGGTTAACGCTCAGCTTGTCTCGGCTTGGTTTGGCTCAGTTCAGTTCAGTTCAGTAGTGTGAAAAGTGTATTAGAGAGGGGTCGGAGCTGGTCGGGCTGCAGGCAGAGCCCAGATGTTCCACAGATGATTACTGTAGGCTACTGTAGGCTTCAGGAATGTAGTACTGGAGGAAGAGGAGGAGGAGGAAGGAGGAGGGGGAAGCAGGAGGGGGGAGGAGGAGGGATGCTGCTTCCACATCAAATACCTCCACTGTATCTGGGGCCAGACTTTAGAGATGACATTTCACTGTAACACAACAGACCTCCAGACAGCCTTTAGAGATGACATTTCACTGTAACACTACAGACCTCCAGACAGCCTTTAGAGATGACATTTCACTGTAACACAACAGACCTCCAGACAGCCTTTAGAGATGACATTTCACTATAACAATACAGACCTCCAGACAGCCTTTAGAGATGACATTTCACTGTAACACAACAGACCTCCAGACAGCCTTTAGAGATGTAATTTCACTGTAACACTACAGACCTCCAGACAGCCTTTAGAGATGACATTTCACTGTAACACTACAGACCTCCAGACAGCCTTTAGAGATGTCATTTCACTGTAACACAACAGACCTCCAGACAGCCTTTAGAGATGTCATTTCACTGTAACACTACAGACCTCCAGACAGCCTTTAGAGATGTCATTTCACTGTAACACTACAGACCTCCAGACAGCCTTTAGAGATGACATTTCACTGTAACACTACAGACCTCCAGACAGCCTTTAGAGATGACATTTCACTGTAACACTACAGACCTCCAGACAGCCTTTAGAGATGACATTTCACTGTAACAATACAGACCTCCAGACAGCCTTTAGAGATGACATTTCACTGTAACACTACAGACCTCCAGACAGCCTTTAGAGATGACATTTCACTGTAACACTACAGACCTCCAGACAGCCTTTAGAGATGTAATTTCACTGTAACACAACAGACCTCCAGACAGCCTTTAGAGATGTCATTTCACTGTAACACTACAGACCTCCAGACAGCCTTTAGAGATGACATTTCACTGTAACACTACAGACCTCCAGACAGCCTTTAGAGATGACATTTCACTATAACAATACAGACCTCCAGACAGCCTTTAGAGATGTCATTTCACTATAACACTACAGACCTCCAGAGAGCCTTTAGAGATGACATTTCACTGTAACACTACAGACCTCCAGACAGCCTTTAGAGATGACATTTCACTGTAACAATACAGACCTCCAGACAGCCTTTAGAGATGACATTTCACTGTAACACTACAGACCTCCAGACAGCCTTTAGAGATGACATTTCACTGTAACACTACAGACCTCCAGACAGCCTTTAGAGATGTAATTTCACTGTAACACAACAGACCTCCAGACAGCCTTTAGAGATGTCATTTCACTGTAACACTACAGACCTCCAGACAGCCTTTAGAGATGACATTTCACTGTAACACTACAGACCTCCAGACAGCCTTTAGAGATGACATTTCACTATAACAATACAGACCTCCAGACAGCCTTTAGAGATGACATTTCACTGTAACACTACAGACCTCCAGACAGCTTTTAGAGATGACATTTCACTGTAACACTACAGACCTCCAGACAGCCTTTAGAGATGACATTTCACTGTAACACTACAGACCTCCAGACAGCCTTTAGAGATGACATTTCACTGTAACACTACAGACCTCCAGACAGCCTTTAGAGATGACATTTCACTGTAACACTACAGACCTCCAGACAGCCTTTAGAGATGACATTTCACTGTAACACTACAGACCTCCAGACAGCCTTTAGAGATGACATTTCACTGTAACACTACAGACCTCCAGAGAGCCTTTAGAGATGACATTTCACTATAACACTACAGACCTCCAGACAGCCTTTAGAGATGACATTTCACTGTAACAATACAGACCTCCAGACAGCTTTTAGAGATGACATTTCACTGTAACACAACAGACCTCCAGACAGCCTTTAGAGATGACATTTCACTGTAACACAACAGACCTCCAGACAGCCTTTAGAGATGCCATTTCACTGTAACACTACAGACCTCCAGACAGCCTTTAGAGATGACATTTCACTGTAACACTACAGACCTCCAGACAGCCTTTAGAGATGACATTTCACTGTAACACTACAGACCTCCAGACAGCCTTTAGAGATGACATTTCACTGTAACACTACAGACCTCCAGACAGCCTTTAGAGATGACATTTCACTGTAACACTACAGACCTCCAGACAGCCTTTAGAGATGACATTTCACTGTAACAATACAGACCTCCAGACATCCTTTAGAGATTACATTTCACTGTAACACTACAGACCTCCAGACAGCCTTTAGAGATGACATTTCACTGTAACAATACAGACCTCCAGACATCCTTTAGAGATTACATTTCACTGTAACACTACAGACCTCCAGACCAGCGTTTCTTTCTTTCCGTGTGTGTGTGTGTGTGTGTGTGTGTGTGTGTGTGTGTGTGTGTGTGTGTGTGTGTGTGTGTGTGTGTGTGTGTGTGTGTGTGTGTGTGTGTGTGTGTGTGTGTGTGTGTTTACAGAGTGGTGTCCTGGTTATAAAGGGGAGGAGCCCAGCAGGTGGGGGATGGTTTAGGGAGTTTATTAGAGAGCTGTCCACATCCTGTTTTCCTGCAGAGCTTCAGTCATACTGGATTACTACCTCACACTGGTCTGCTCTAGTCTGGTCTAATCTGGTCTGGGGATAAACCAGCTCACAGCTCAGCTTCACAGTCAGGTAGAGGATCTTCTACATCTGCATTGCTGCTGTTTGGGGTTTTAGGCTGGTTTTCTGTATGGTACTTTGTGAAATCGGCTGATGTAAAAAATATATACAGTTTAATGATTGATTGATTGATTGAGTATCTACAGATTCACTAGCAGATATATTAGTGATCAATATTCAATATTGATTGATTGATATTAGATGTATTTACAGAGGAAAATGTTTTCTATTGTGAAACCATCATCCACTGGACATCTGCAGGTCAAATGGAATGTGAACATGAACTCGTCTGAAATGAATGAATGTGTAAATAATATGCCAGTCTGACATCAACTTCAGATATTATATTGATTCTTCATCTAACTGACGGGGGGTTATTCTGTGCCAAGCTGCAGTAACAACTTCCAGTTACACCATCACATAATGATGGTGTTTTATCTGCTTTTGCACAGACAGACGATTCTCTAATAATCACCACTCGGGTCTGAGTGTTGGACTACAAAGACTCCGACTAATCGTCTACAGAACCAGGTCCAATCTCATCTAGTCATCAACGATGGGATGTTAACAGGAAGTGGTGGCAGGTAGCCTAGTGGTTAGAGCATTGGGCCAGGAACCGAAAGGTTGCTAGATCAAACTCCCGAGCTGACATGGTAAAGATCTGTCGTTCTGTTCCTAGGCTGTCATTGTAAATAAGAATTTGTTCTTAACTGACTTGCCTAGTTAAATAAAGGTCAAATAAAAACAAGTATGATGTTTGTACTGTGTTCTGCACCTGTTGTCACTGAGTGGTTGTCCTGAGGTGACACTGGTTCCAGATCCTCACATGTAGACTTGTCTCTGTTGGACATAGTGGAGGGGTTGAATGACTGATGATGATGACGAAGTTGTTGTTGGGAATGAGCTCATAAGTAATCATGTCACTCTAAAGTCTACAACTGTTGTATTCGCCGCATGTGACCAATTACATTTGATTTGTTTTTCTGATGAAGATGACGATGAGGAGGGCTGTAGCCCTGCTGTCCCTGCTTTCTCTGTGTGTCTCTCAGAAGTGGAAGCAGGAGACATCAGAGTGGGAAAGAGGTAAGGCAGACCAGACACAGTCACTAGTATGTAATCTACTTCCTGTATGTGTAGAGTCTCTTTGATAGAGGTAAGATAGAACAGACACAGTCACTAGTATGTAATCTTCTTTCTGTATGTGTAGAGTCTGATAGAGGTAAGGTAGACCAGACACAGTCACTAGTATGTAATCTACTTCCTGTATGTGTAAAGACTCTTTGGTAAAGGTAGAGGTATGGGAGACCAGACACAAGCACTAGTATGTCATTTACTTCCTGTATTTGTAGTTTCATAGAGGTAAGGCAGACCAGTCACTGTCACTAGTATGTCGTCTACTTCCTGCATGTGTAGAGTCTCTTTGATAGAGGTACAGTAAAACAGCCCAGACACAATCACTGGTATGTAGTCTTCCTGTATGCAGTGGTGGAAAAAGTACCCAAATATCATACTTGAGTAAAAGTAAAGATACCTTAATAGAAAATGTCTCAAGTAAAACTAAAGGTCACCCAGTATAATACTACTTGAGTAAAAGTCTAAAAGTATTTGGTTTTAAAAATACTTAAGTCTCAAAACTAAATGGAATTGCTAAAATGTACTTAAGAATCTAAAGTAAAAGTATAAATCATTTCAAATTCCTTATATAAAGCAAACCAGACAGCACAATTTCCTTTTATTTTTTTTATTGACGGATAGTCAGGGGCACACTCCAACACTCAGACGTAATTTACAAACGATAGAGGTGAAGTAGAACAGACACAGTCACTAGTATGTCATCTACTTCCTGCATGTGTTTGTAGAGTCTCTTATGTAGCACACTTCAAGCAGTATGTTCTATACATCCATAAATATTGAATGATATTGTGTTCTAACAGCTTGTTATGTTCAAGACATGATCAGCCAGTGGTACAGTACAGTAAAGTCTACCTTGTGTTTCTGAGGGGTGAATGAACATTCCCATGTCATCTCCAGCAGATAAAAGCCAGACTAAGATCTGCTCCAACCTGACCCAGGTGCTGGACAACTGGAAGTACGCCATCATGAACCAGGTGAAGGACCTGCTGATCAACGATCACGCCTCTGTCCTGCCAGAATACGTCAGGTAGGTGACATCATCACCACGTGTCAGAAAGAGAGAGATGAAAGAGAGATACAGTGATCAGGATACAAACATTCAATTCCAGCTAAACAAACTAATGAATAATATTATATGGACAGAGAGGACCTGATCCCAGATCAGCACTCTGCTCTATATGGTGAACTGAGAGTTCTGGCTGAGACATCAAAAACGACTAGCTAGCAGCCATCCAACCAGTCCTGGAGAGACTCAGTGTTCCTACTCTGAGTCCTGCAGGCAGACAATAACACACGTGTGTGCCAGCATGTTTACTGTAAGCGCTCACTCTCCAATAACAGGCCTGGATAGGCTGCAGTGCACACTCAGTGTGTGTGTGTGTGTGTGTGTGTGTGTGTGTGTGTGTGTGTGTGTGTGTATGTGTGTGTGTGTGTGTGTGTGTGTGTGTGTGTGTGTGTGTGTGTGTGTGTGTGCGTGCCTGGATAGGCTGCAGTGCACAATAACATAGCCAGAAAACATCTCTCATTGATGAAGAATGTCATTGAAGTTTAATGAGGCTCTAGTTTCCCATGTCTTCTGTCCTGATGTTTCCTGCAAATGCGTGGCCCATTAGATTGTAGTAGGGATTTCACAAACGTGTAAAGCAGTGTGTAGACTTCATGGTGTCATAATTTAGTGCACTAACTTTTCAGTTGCATTTGTAGTTCAAAACATATTGGTGTGGTTTCCCGGACACGGATTAAGCCTTATTCTGGACTAAAAAACATTTTCAATGGAGATTCTCCTTTGATCTTGCTTTTTTATTGCAGGACTGTATCCGGGAAACAGGCCCATAGTCCTTCGACTGACCCCTTCATGATAGTGGCCTGATCTAGACTATTCCCACTCTGTTGGCCCTCTCCTGTGTAGATGTGCTGGGCCTCTGCCTCTGCCTCTGCCTCAATGTACTGCTAGCAGTATAACTTCCTTCACTGTCCCTGTTCCCTTACTGACCTCTGTAACCAGCACCAATGTACTGCTAGCAGTATAGCTTCCTTCACTGTCCCTGTTCCCTTACTGACCTCTGTAACCGGCACCACTGTACTGCTAGCAGTATAGCTTCCTTCACTGTCCCTGCTCCCTTACTGACCTCTGTAACCGGCACCAATGTACTGCTAGCAGTATAGCTTCCTTCACTGTCCCAGTTCCCTTACTGACCTCTGTAACCGGCACCACTGTGCTGTTAAAAGTAAATCAAATCAAATCAAATTGTATTGGTCACTTACCCGTGTTTAGCGGATGTTATTGCAGGTGTAGAGAAATGCTTGTGCTTCTAGCTCCGACAGTGCAGTAATATCTAACAAGTATAATCTAACAATTACACAACATATACCCAATACACACAAATCTAAGTAAGGAATGAATTAAGACTATATACATATATGTGTAACGGCTTTCTTCCATAGGTGAAGGAGAGGACCAAAGTGCAGCGCGGCTAGTGTTCAACATGTTTAATAAAAGAACAAGTGAAACACTACAAACAACATACAAAATAACAAAATGTGCAAAAACCGAGACAGACCTATCTGGTGCAGACAACCACAGAGACAGGAAACAAACACCCACAAAATCCCAACACAAAACAAGCCTCCTATATATGATTCTCAATCAGGGACAACGATTACCATCTGCCTCTGATTGAGAACCATATTAGGCTGGACATAGAAACAGACAAACTAGACACACAACATAGAATTCCCACCCAGCTCACGTCCTGACCAACACTAAACAAGCAAAACACATAAGAACTCTGGTCAGGACGTTACAGTACCCCCCTCCTGAGGTGCGGACTCCGAACGCACCCCTAAAACTCAAGAGGAGGGTCTGGATGGGCATCTGTCCGCGCTGGCGGCTCCGGCGGTGGACGAGGACACCACTCCACCACTGTCTTTGTCCCCCTCCTTAGCGTCCTTTGAGTGGTGACCCTCGCCCCCGACCTTGGCCTAGGAATCCTCCCCAAGGCCCCCACATGATTTAGGAGACAACCACAGAGACAGGAAACAAACACCCACAAAATCCCAACACAAAACAAGCCTCCTATATATGATTCTCAATCAGGGACAACGATTACCATCTGCCTCTGATTGAGAACCATATTAGGCTGGACATAGAAACAGACAAACTAGACACACAACATAGAATTCCCACCCAGCTCACGTCCTGACCAACACTAAACAAGCAAAACACATAAGAACTCTGGTCAGGACGTTACAATATGGATGAGCGATGTCAGAGCGGCATGGACTAATATACAGTAGAATAGTCTAGAATACAGTATATACATTTGAGATGGGTAATGCAAGATATGTAAACATTATTAAAGTGACCAGTGTTCCAATTCTTAAAGTGGCCAGTGATTTATATTCTATGTCTATAGGCAGCAGCCTCTAATGTGCTAGTGATGGCAGTTTAACAGTCTGATGGCATTGAGATAGAAGCTGTTTTTCAGTCCCTTGGTTCCAGCTTTGATGCACCTGTACTGGCCTCGCCTTCTGGATGATAGCGTGGTGAACAGGCTGTGGCTCAGGTGGTTGATGTCCTTGATTATCTTTTTTGGCCTTCCTGTGACATCGTGCCGTACCTGCAGGTGCCGTACCAGGCGGTGATACAGCCCGACAGGATGCTATCAATTGTGCATCTGTAAAAGTTTGTGAGGGTTTTAGGTGCCAAGCCAAATGTATTTAGCCTCCTGAGGTTGAAGAGGCTCTGTTGCGCCTTCTTCACCACGCTGTCTGTGTGGGTGGTCCATTTCAGTTTGTCAGTGATGTGTACGCCAAGGAACTTGAAGTTTTCCACCTTCTCAACTGTGGTCCTGTCAATGTGGATAGGGGGGTGCACCCTCTGCTATTTCCTGAAGTCCACAATGATCTTTGTTTTGTTGACGTTGAGTGAGAGGTTGTGAGCCCTCACCTCATCCCTGTAGTCTGTCTCGTCATTGTTAGTAATCAAGCCTACTACTGTCGTGTCGTCTGAAAACGTGATGATTGAGTTGGAGGTGTGCGTGGCCACTCAGTCATGGGTGAACAGGGAGTACAGGAGGGGGCTGAGCAGGCACCCTTGTGGGGCCCCAGTGTTGAGGATCAGCTAAGTGGAGGTGTTGTTTTCTACCTTCACCACCTGGGGGTGGCCCGTCAGGATGTCCAGGACCTAGTTGCACAGGGCGGTGTTCAGACCCAGGTCCTCGAGTTTAATGATGAGCTTGGAGGGTACTGAGCTATATGCTGAGCTATAAAACAGCGGTAGTCAATGAACAGCATTCCTACACTACCGGCCAAAAGTTTTAGAATACCTACTCATGGGTTTTTCTTTAATTTTACTATTTTCTACATTGTAGAATAATAGTGAATACATCACAACTATGAAATAACACATATGGAATCATGTAGTAACCAAAAAAGTGTTAAACAAATTAAAATATTTGTTTAACACCCTTTGCCTTGATGACAGCTTTGCAAACTCTTGGCATTCTCTCAACCAGCTTCATCTGGAACGCTTTTCCAACAGTCTTGAAGGAGTTTCCACATATGCTGAGCACTTGTTGGCTGCTTTTACTTCACTCTGTGGTCCGACTCATCCCAAAGCATCTCAATTTGGTTGAGGTCGGGGGATTGTGGAGGCCAGGTCTTCTGATGCAGCACTCTATCACTTTCCTTCTTGGTAATATAGCTCTTACACAGCCTGGAGGTGTGTTGGGTCATTGTCCTGTTGAAAAACGAATTATAGTCTCAATAAGCCAAAAACAGTTGGGTTGGAGATCATCTGTTCACCTACTCTGTATCTCACAAAGACACGGCGGTTGGAACCAAAAATCTTCAATTTGGACTCCAGACCAAAACACAAATTTCCACCGGTCTAATTTCCATTGCTCGTGTTTCTTGGCCCAAACAAGTCTCTTCTTATTATTGGTAGTGGTTTCTTTGCAGCAATTCAACCATGAAGGCCTGATTCACACATTCTCCTATAAACAGTTGATGTTGAGATGTGTCTGTTACTTGGACTCTGTGAAGCATTTATTTGGGCTGCAATTTCTGAGGCTGGTAACTCTAATGAACTTATTCTCTGCAGCAGAGGTAACTCTGGGTCTTCCTTTCCTGTTGCAGTCCTCATGAGAGCCAGATTCATCATAGCGCTTGGTGGTTTTTGCGACTGCACTTGAAGAAACTTTTCAAAGTTCTTGACATTTTCCGTATTGACTGACCTTCATGTCTTAAATTAATGATGGACTGTCTTTTCTCTTTGCTTATTTGAGCTGTTCTTGCCATAATATGGACTTGGTCTTTTACCAAATAGGGCTATCTTCTGTATAGCCCCCCTACCTTGTTACAACACAACTGATTGGCTCAAATGCATTAATGACGTTTTTCTAATCCAATCAGTTTTCCACGTTGATTCAACGTCATCACATAGGGTTTTTTGGTTGAAATGACGTGGAAACCACTTTGATTCTACCAGTTTTTGCCCAGCGGGTAGCAATTCAGTGACATGACTTCTCTCCCCCTCCCCCTCTATCACTCTCTCTCTCTCTCTCTCTCCAGAATTCAGCCCCTGTCTGAGGCCCTGGGGGATCTCTACAAACAGTTCAACTCTCTAAAGGAGGAGCTGGGAAGGCTCAGCTCCAAGTTCGACAGGATGGAGGGCTTCGTAGATGACCTGCAGGCTGGGAAACTCCCCCGGCCCCCTGTGTGGACCCCTCCTCAACGCCCCGTACGGAGGGTCGCACCCCGGCCTCCGCTGAGGATGCCACTGAGGGCAGAGATGAGGGCACCGTTAAGAGGAGAGGTGAGGGCACCACCAAGGGCACAGATAAGGGTACAGATGAGGACTCCAGACCGGGAAAACGGCACGGATTCAGGGTTCACGGGGACTAGAGAAAGGAGGGTCCCTAGGCCTTAGTCAATGATTGACAGGTGTACTGTACAAACAATAAACAATAAACTAATCTAGTGTGGATGCTCGCCAATGTTTTATAGTTATGAATAGTTTATTGTTATAGTTATCATTATAGCTATCGTCCTTAGTCTCAACTACATTACCACTCCTCTCTGAACCAGGTCAACACAGAATTGATGAGAGTGTACTGTATCTCTGTTGTCAGTACAAGCTAACTTTCAATAACATTATAATTTGTGATTGATGATTTGTGTTGATGTGTGATGGACATAATGTAGTCTAGAAATGTTCTTATCATTGGATTCATCTCATATTATAATAAGTGGATCCATACACAATATGTCTCTGTATAGTATCTGTAAATACCAGGGGTGAAACGGTTCACAAAACTCACTGTTCGGTACGATACGGTACAGTGGTGTCACGGTTCGGTTTCAATACATCGTCAAAATAAATGCCTGAGAAATATGTCATTTGTATTTAGATTTTCCATGTATTATAATAGTAACATGGGTAGCTTGAATTCACAGGAGCATATGGAAACAAAGGGACAACAAAAAACAGCAGGTCCTGCCTTATAACATGAAATAAAACAGTCATTTAAAACAGAACTTCAACAAGACTGTGTAGTCCAGCAGCATATATCAAAATTAAGTCACATAGCAGTGCCTTAAACAAAATAGGACCACTTGAGACTGGTTACTTAAATAATAAAACCATTATCAGGTTTTCTTTGAGAAGATTAGTCTATCTACATTATCTGCAGTGAGCACAGATCGGCTTGCTGTGACTATGTCAGGCGCTGTGGAGAATACCCTCTCGCTAGGGACAGAGGTCCCAGGCACAGCCAGGCAGCTGTGGAGAATACCCTCTCGCTAGGGACAGAGGTCCCAGGCACAGCCAGGCAGCTGTGGAGAATACCCTCTCGCTAGGGACAGAGGTCCCAGGCACAGCCAGGCAGCTGTGGAGAATACCCTCTCGCTAGGGACAGAGGTCCCAGGCACAGCCAGGCAGCTGTGGAGAATACCCTCTCGCTAGGGACAGAGGTCCCAGGCACAGCCAGGCAGCTGTGGAGAATACCCTCTCGCTAGGGACAGAGGTCCCAGGCACAGCCAGGCAGCTGTGGAGAATACCCTCTCGCTAGGGACAGAGGTCCCAGGCACAGCCAGGCAGCTGTGGAGAATACCCTCTCGCTAGGGACAGAGGTCCCAGGCACAGCCAGGCAGCTGTGGAGAATACCCTCTCGCTAGGGACAGAGGTCCCAGGCACAGCCAGGCAGCTGTGGAGAATACCCTCTCGCTAGGGACAGAGGTCCCAGGCACAGCCAGGCAGCTGTGGAGAATACCCTCTCGCTAGGGACAGAGGTCCCAGGCACAGCCAGGCAGCTGTAACAATGTCAGCCACTGTGGAGAATACCCTCTCGCTAGGGACAGAGGTCCCAGGCACAGCCAGGCAGCTGTGGAGAATACCCTCTCGCTAGGGACAGAGGTCCCAGGCACAGCCAGGCAGCTGTGGAGAATACCCTCTCTTTAGGGACAGAGGTCCCAGGCACAGCCAGGCAGCTGTGGAGAATACCCTCTCGCTAGGGACAGAGGTCCCAGGCACAGCCAGGCAGCTGTGGAGAATACCCTCTCGCTAGGGACAGAGGTCCCAGGCACAGCCAGGCAGCTGTGGAGAATACCCTCTCGCTAGGGACAGAGGTCCCAGGCACAGCCAGGCAGCTGTGACAATGTCAGCCACTGTGGAAAATACCCTCTCGCTAGGGACAGAGGTCCCAGGCACAGCCAGGCAGCTGTGGAGAATACCCTCTCGCTAGGGACAGAGGTCCCAGGCACAGCCAGGTAGCTGTGGAGAATACCCTCTCGCTAGGGACAGAGGTCCCAGGAACAGCCAGGTAGCGCCTTGCTAACATGGCAACACGAGGGTATATTAACTCTTTGGTCTTCCACCATGTAAGTGGATCAGCATCCAGGGGAATACCGTCCCCTTCCCTGTATGAGGTCACCTCCTCCTCTATGACCTTGACCTTTGACTTGGTTCCCTGCTCCTGGGTCGTGAACAACTCCCCAAAAAGCTCAGCCATGGCAGACTTCTTTTCTGGAGGAGAATCCCTGTCGTCTGTCGTCTCTGGAGAGGGGTTGGCTCCTGTGGTATCTGTGGCTTGACCCTGCAGAATTAAATTAGATGAAAATTACTCTCTCTGAAGTGGCTTAAAAAATATGATTTGTTGTTAGAAATATACATCAGACACTATTATGACAATTACAATTATTACTTTATAATTAATTGTTAAATCACTAATTAATAAAATAATAAATGTCACATTAACAAAATAAATACAATACCTGTTGTATATTGGTCACAATCTCTGCTGTGAGTTCATTGTAGACTCTCAGACGAGCAGCAGCATCCAGGTGCAGCAGGGACTTGAACCGGGGGTCCAAGTCCCTGCTTGCTCTTGTGTAAGAAGTCTTGGACACCAGGGTCAGCATATCTAGGCTCCAGGTTAACTCTGATAGCAGTCTTGACATCCCTTACTGCGGGTTCATCTTCATCAAATGCCACCATTGATTTCAGGATCATTGTTTTCATAGGCAGGACCATGGAAACTGATGGAATGTTCTGTGCATGTCAGTGTTGTGACTGTTTTGAGAGGTTTGCACCTCTGCTAGTCTAATGACATTTTCAGACAAAGTCACAATATCTTTGACATTCTTCCTCACAGCTTGATCAGTCAGTGCAGAATACACCGAAGCTTTCTGCTCAAGGTATCTCTCAACGCTCTGCCGCTATGAATTTTGCTATCGCTGCGTTGATTTCTTTAGCCCTACCGGAGTCAGCCGTATATTGTTGCCCCGGCTCGCCAATGCTTGCCATGTTGCTCCTTTGCATTTAGCTAACTGCTAATTCCTTCATAAACTAATTGCTGCTACGACGATCTCTCAGCTCTGTTCTCGCTGGAGGGAAATAACTAATCAGCTACAAGACAAAACAACTTCTTTTTTTTAAGACAGCTTTATTGCTATGTGGATATTTTTCCCACATTAATTTATACGCCATTGGTTTATGCAATAATATATGTTTTACAATAATATATGTTTTACAACTAGCTATAATATATGATTAATGTATTGTTCGGTTCACAGTGCGTACCGAACCCCGTACACCGTGGACCCTGTACCGAATGGTTCAATACGAATACACGTACCGTTTCACCCCTAGTAAATACTGAAAATACAGAGTGAGGAGGTACTACAGGACTACTTTACAAATATACTGTTGAAATACAACTCTTTCCTCGTTCTCCCTGCTGGCAAATATACTCATGAACAATCCATGCCTCAATTATCCAAGGTGGCAGCATATTACAACTGTTTGAGCCACAAGGTGGCAGCATATTACAACTGTTTGAGCCACAAGGTGGCAGCATATTACAACTGTTTGAGCGACAAGGTGGCAGCATATTACAACTGTTTGAGCGACAAGGTGGCAGCATATTACAACTGTTTGAGTCACAAGGTAGCAGCATATTACAATATGTTTCTCTCTTCTCTTTCCACCTGCTGGCAAAATATGAATGACTAAAATTGTACTGTACATCGTAGTAAGATGCAAGTTTATAACACTATTGCATATTGTAACTATAAACTATGAATATATTGAATATATCATGTTATTGGACTATTGTTTTAATTCATCATACAGTGAAATAGTACAAGCAAATATTGTACAGGAAATAATGTGATCCCCAATCACATGCTTTCTTTACAAATCAACAGTTTTCTTTCGATAGAAATGGAGGATAATTAAATAGCTACTTTCAGAATGATCTTATATTAAAGCAATAAGGTCTTGAGGGGGTATGGTATATGGTCAATATACCACGGCTAAGGGCTGTTCTAAAGCACGACGCAACGTGGAGTGCCTGGATACAGCCCTTAGCCGTAGTATATTGGCCATATACCACAAACCCCAGAGGTGCCTTATTGCAATTATAAACTGGTTACCAACGTAATTAAAGCAGTACAAATAATTGTTTTGGTATGCGATCTGATACAGTATACCACGGCTGTCAGCCAATCACCATTCAGGGCTCGAAGAACCCAGTTTATAATACAATCATATCATTCCAATGAAGGTTCTCAATAATGTGATGTTGTAATTTAAACCTCTGGTCCATCTCTGGTTATTCATTAACATTACAGTAAACCTGCTCTACATCCTGGATATCTAGATCAACTATTTCTGGATCTGGTCAAAAGAGAGCAGGCTGCTCTGTTTGAGTTCAGTTAAACTCCCCCTCATTTAGTGCTGCTAACAGTGATGTTCATCAACATGCTCAAATACAAACACTTGTTCTTTAGAATGTTCTTTATTTAATATCCACAATACAGCAAAGCTACAACTATTCCTCTATTATAAGTCAGCAAATCAATTAATTTCAAACTTATCATATAGCCTATGATATAAGTATTAGTAGCTATTTCTCTCTTTTTTGGAACAGAATGTATGCAGTATATATGCAAAGAAAAATTATAATTCTAACAATAACTTGAAAAGTGATGTAGAAAATCAAATGGACATTACAATGGTTCTCAGGCTATTCAGTGCTGCATTCAGACTTCTTGATGCCTTTCTCAGCGAACTTGGAGCCCGCGGTGACTTTACATGAGAACACTTTGTCCTGGTTCCATTCTGACGTGTCAACGGTCAGACAGCTGCTGAGTTGAAACGTCTTGTCGGCTTGCGGCACCGGGCCACTCGTAGCGATGCCGCCGGTGACCGGATTCCCTCCCGCTGTCCAGCTGACATCAGCGTAGCCCATGGCCATCTGACTGGCCAGACACACCAGGGTGACTTTGCTGGACTTCAACTCATCGCTGGACGGAGGATAGATGGTCAAGACAGGCGGAGGGAGGGTAGAGTCTGGACCAATGGAATGAGCAGAATAAATATTACACTAAATCATTTGATATGTTAGTAGAATGAAAAAAATAACATTTTCTCAAAGACTACAAACAATGAACATTTTGGGCTCATAAACTAAAAGGCACTAAAACCATGTAATTCTGTTGTTACAAATTACTCATATATCTGTTTGTAGCTGGACTTATTTTTAAACTTTCTAAGTAACTCTCCATATGTGACTTTTCAGAGGTAAAGCAGATTTCTGTGCAAGTGGATAATGAGTTCAGATCTCTAAGTTTAAACATAATCAAGTAGTCAGATGTTCTGAATGAGGGATACAATCAAACATATATCCTACTACTAGTCAACCAGCAAACAGAGTTACCAACTGTAATGTAGTAGCCTGCAATGTAATGAAGCATGTAGCAACATTGTGTGTAACTACCATATACATGGTTTTATCATTATTTAATATACCGTGGGACCAATATTTTAAAGGTTCATACCACTTTATGTAGACTTCACATTCAAATCTACCTCTGAGTAAATATATTATTATTGTATGAGACATTATAAATGAGTAGTGTTGTCAAGTGACAGCAGTAACCTACATGGTCAAATAGTCCATCACGTTTCTTAAGTTTAAATGTGAAATCAACAACTACAGATATACTGTAGGCTATGAAGCTGTCACATGGTGTCCATGACTCTTGATAATCAGTCTACAAAGTAGGTTATTTACACGAAATACATATGAAATAAGAATATAATGTTAAATATGTAACTCTATTAACTATTACGTATTACAAAAAACCTTGAATACAAAAATATAAGGTTAAAAGAAAGGGTACTCACCAGTAACAAAGAGCTTGGTTCCTTGTCCGAATACCACAGTGATTCAGTTTGTATACACAGCCGTACAAAAACCTCCTCACTCTCTCTACTGAGAGGACAGGAACTGAAACATCCCATTCAGACAGAGCTTCACTCTCTCTACTGAGAGGACAGGAACTGAAACATCCCATTCAGACAGAGCTTCACTCTTTCTACTGAGAGGACAGGAACTGAAACATCCCATTCAGACAGAGCTTCACTCTCTCTACTGAGAGGACAGGAACTGAAACATCCCATTCAGACAGAGCTTCTCTCTCTCTACTGAGAGGACAGGAACTGAAACATCCCATTCAGACAGAGCTTCACTCTCTCTACTGAGAGGACAGGAACTGAAACATCCCATTCAGACAGAGCTTCACTCTCTCTACTGAGAGGACAGGAACTGAAACATCCATTCAGACAGAGCTTCACTCTCTCTACTGAGAGGACAGTAACTGAAACATCCCATTCAGACAGAGCTTCACTCTCTCTACTGAGAGGACAGGAACTGAAACATCCCATTCAGACAGAGCTTCACTCTCTCTACTGAGAGGACAGGAACTGAAACATCCCATTCAGACAGAGCTTCACTCTCTCTACAAACATCTCAGACTTTTCTAGAGTTCCTCTCTATGAAGTAACAGTATATAGTATAACATCATATTCTGCTGTTGTGTCTGGTCCTTTTGAATCCATCAGTTAAAGCACTATCCATATGATGCAGTTTTGACCTGATGATGATGATGATGATGATGATGATGATGATGATGATGATGATGATCATAACAAGAGAGACAAAATCAGTTTCCTTTCAGACAATGTCTTCTTATAATCTTGTTGACATGTAGGAATGAATGGTTCTTCCATTTCCAGATCTCCCATTGTGACATGTATATATTGTTATAATAATCACTGACCAACTGATGTTTCTTAGAGTTCACCCCTCTGCCACGCATGAAGCAGAAGTGAGTGTATTTGGGGAGGAGGTTTTTGTCATGGTGTATATCACTGTGATAGGAGAGTCATTTTGAGTCTGACAGTAATACACTACTGAGTCTGTCTCCTCCACATTGTTAATAATCAAACAATAATCTGATTTAGACTGATGATTAGATGTGAATTTATGAGAGGAGAAACCAGAACCATATTCTACAGAGCTCCAACCAGTGTGGTACCACCTTAACACGTCCTGAGGGACTCCTCCTGGAACCTGTTTATACCAACCAGCAATATTATCAACAGTCCACAGGTTACAGTCCATAGTGGCCTTCTCTACTATCAACAGTCCCCAGGTTACAGTCCAGAGTGGTCGTCTCTATTATCAACAGTCCCCAGGTTACAGTCCAGAGTGGTCGTCTCTATTATTAACAGTCCCCAGGTTACAGTCCAGAGTGGTCGTCTCTATTATCAACAGTCCCCAGGTTACAGTCCATAGTGGCTGTCTCTATTATCAACAGTCCCCAGGTTACAGTCCAGAGTGGTCGTCTCTATTATCAACAGTCCCCAGGTTACAGTCCATAGTGGCTGTCTCTATCATCAACAGTCCCCAGGTTACAGTCCAGAGTGGTCGTCTCTATCATCAACAGTCCCCAGGTTACAGTCCAGAGTGTCCGTCTCTATTATCAACAGTCTCCAGGTTACAGTCCAGAGTGTCCGTCTCTATTATCAACAGTCCCCAGGTTACAGTCCAGAGTGGTCGTCTCTATTATCAACAGTCCCCAGGTTACAGTCCAGAGTGTCCGTCTCTATTATCAACAGTCCCCAGGTTACAGTCCAGAGTGTCCGTCTCTATCATCAACAGTCCCCAGGTTACAGTCCAGAGTGGTCGTCTCTATTATCAACAGTCCCCAGGTTACAGTCCAGAGTGGCCGTCTCTATTATCAACAGTCCCCAGGTTACAGTCCAGAGTGGACTTCTCTATTATCAACAGTCCCCAGGTTACAGTCCATAGTGGCCGTCTCTATTATCAACAGTCCCCAGGTTACAGTCCAGAGTGGCCGTCTCTATTATCAACAGTCCCCAGGTTACAGTCCATAGTGGCCGTGTCTCCTTTGCTCACTGTCACAACAGGAGGCTTCTGTGTCACCACAGTCACACCACTGACACCTTGGAAATAAGAAGATGACATGTAGTAAAGAGAAACATACAGACTCATTATTAATAAACTAGGAAATAAAACCTCCAGGAAGTCAGACTCCTTACATGTTAGAGCAGTGATGAGAGTGCAGAGTGTCCCCAGCATGTTGTCAGTGTGTGGTGTGAACGGCCCTTACTGTCCAGCTGAGAGATGAGCAGGGTTGGAGTGTGAGGAGAGGAGAGGCTGCAGAACCCACCTATAAGGAGACAGACAGGGAGGACCAGAGGGAGGGGCCTCTGCAGGTAACCTATCACCAAGCCAGGGAGGACCAGAGGGAGGGGCCTCTACAGTTAACCAATCACTCTCTACTCTCAAACATACTGTATCTGGGTCTTCACAAGACCAACAGACAGATTTCTAAATAATATCTGGACGTATCCTATATCTTCATAACTGTGACATACATTTCAATTAGAGTCAATATTAAACTATAAAAAATGCAAATATTTGAGATAAGACTATTTCATAAACATATTGGATTTGTTTTGTTGCATTGTAAAGATCAGTATTATGTTTCTTCTCAGTTATGTTAGTTAGTTTAAATCAGCAGTTCATAATATGTATAATAATAACATTATAATAATATTATCTGGACCTGATAGTGGGGTTCTGAACTAACAGTACATCACTAAATGACTGATGATGTAATATGTCTCTACTGTAAACCAGGGGACTGACTATCATGGAGGTTGTCTGATACATGGAGTCTTCTGTTAGGACTGAACCTTCTGGAATATCACTTTATCATTCATGCTTTGTGACAACTAGGTGTAATTGTTAATGACAACATTCTAGTAAATGTGTGAAGGGTTTTGTGTAAAACACAAGCATGGAATGTTCTCCTACTGCAGACACACTGGTTCAGGATGACTTGACATTCAGTTAGTGTCTATATTCAGAACATCTGAAAGCAGAAGTGAGTGTGTTTGGTGAGGAGGTTTTTGTCATGGTGTATATCACTGTGATACGAGGGCAAAAGGAGAGTCATTCCGAGTCTGACAGTAATACACTGCTGAGTCTGTCTCTTCCACATTACTGATTATAAACTGATAATCCTTACCAGACGTGGCTTTAGATGTGAAACGATCAGAGGAGAAACCAGAACCATATTCATCAGGAGAGTCATTTGTGTAGTAAAACCTTAACACATACTGAGGAGCTCCTCCTGGAACCTGTTTATACCAGCTTACATAATTGACTTCATCTTTGGTAATGTCACAGTAAAAAGTAGCAGTCCCCTTTGTACTGACAGTCAGTACTGAAGGTGTCTGTGTCACTGCTTTCTGGCAACTGACATCTGTGGGAATCAAATACAATTTAAGACATGTAATCATACATGAATTAACAACTTCTAATGTCTTGTTTTGATTCATGTTGAACATATAGTAAATTCCTTACATGTTAGAGCAGTGATGAGAGTGCAGAGTGTCCCCAGCATGTTGTCAGTGTGTGGTGTGAAAGGCCCTTACTGTCCAGCTGAGAGATGAGCAGGGTTGGAGTGTGAGGAGAGGAGAGGCTGCAGAACCCACCTATAAGGAGACAGACAGGGAGGACCAGAGGGAGGGGCCTCTGAAGTTAACCAATCACCAGCTATTCTCATTGCTCTACATGAGGCCCTGTCTTCTTCACTGACTCATATTCTACCTCCATCAAACCATAACTGGAGTTTAATATCCTATACTAGTTCTACACAAGACTAACATAATGATGAGGTATCTAATCTCCTACCTCCATCAAACCATGAATGGAGTTTATTATCCTATACTAGTTCTACACAAGACTAACATAATTATGAGGTACTCAGGATGTCTCCCTATTCCCTTTATAGTGCACTACTGTTGACCAGAACCCAATGGGCCTTTGTCAAAAGTAGTGCACTATAAAGGGAACATAGTGCCATTTGGGACACATTTTCAGTTTCAGTCTACTCCTCTGGTCACCTGCAGACCCCCCCACCACCCCCTCCCCCCACACAGTTCTGAGAGGAGATAAAATAACCTCTTCATTTGCATGAAGCTATAAATAAGGAGAGGAGGAGGGGAGGGGAAGCAGGTGTGTCCTGGGGGAGAAGGGGAACAACACATCACTGCCTGTAACTCAGTGTCAGATCTAGGACACGTCCCTGGTGAATGACTCTGATAACTAGAGATAGTAGACATGAAACCATCAGCTGGTCTTTGGGTGGGACTGAAACCAGTGGGCTACAGACAGATGTTCCTGTTGTAAAGTACATGTAGATCTTTCCTCAGTCATTATTGGTGGTCCTATGTCCTCCTCTGCTGTACGTTGATAGAACTGCAGACTCTATTCTGATCACTGATGCACGATGGGGTGAATCCTAACTTCTAATTAAGGTGAATCTTTACTTAGTCATGCATTGATGCCAATGGGAGACTAAGTGAAAATGTGACTGAACTGCAAGTTAGGATTCTCCCCAATGTGAACAAGACCAGACTGAGTGAGGGCACCACCGAGGACAGATGTGAGGAACCAGATGAGGACACAGAGAGAGAAAATGGAACAGGACAAGGGTTCATGAGGACCAGAGGAAGAAGGGTCCCTAAACCTTAGTTAGACAGATATAGTCTCTCTCTACTACACCCATCCACTAGTACTAGAGGAAGGAGGGTCCCTAAACCTTAGTTAGACAGATATAGTCTCTCTACTACTACACCCATCCACTAGTACTAGAGGAAGGAGGGTCCCTAAACCTTAGTTAGACAGATATAGTCTCTCTCTACTACACCCATCCACTAGTACTAGAGGAAGGAGGGTCCCTAAACCTTGGTTAGACAGATATAGTCTCTCTCTACTACACCCATCCACTAGTACTAGAGGAAGGAGGGTCCCTAAACCTTAGTTAGACAGATATAGTCTCTCTACTACTACACCCATCCACTAGTACTAGAGGAAGGAGGGTCCCTAAACCTTAGTTAGACAGATATAGTCTCTCTCTACTACACCCATCCACTAGTACTAGAGGAAGGAGGGTCCCTAAACCTTGGTTAGACAGATATAGTCTCTCTACTACTACACCCATCCACTAGTACTAGAGGAAGAAGGGTCCCTAAACCTTAGTTAGACAGATATAGTCTCTCTACTACTACACCCATCCACTAGTACTAGAGGAAGGAGGGTCCCTAAACCTTAGTTAGACAGATATAGTCTCTCTCTACTACATCCATCCACTAGTACTAGAGGAAGGAGGGTCCCTAAACCTTGGTTAGACAGATATAGTCTCTCTCTACTACACCCATCCACTAGTACTAGAGGAAGAAGGGTCCCTAAACCTTAGTTAGACAGATATAGTCTCTCTACTACTACACCCATCCACTAGTACTAGAGGAAGGAGGGTCCCTAAACCTTAGTTAGACAGATATAGTCTCTCTACTACTACACCCATCCACTAGTACTAGAGGAAGGAGGGTCCCTAAACCTTAGTTAGACTGATATAGTCTCTCTACTACTACACCCATCCACTAGTACTAGAGGAAGGAGGGTCCCTAAACCTTAGTTAGACTGATATAGTCTCAACTACATCACTACACTCCTCTCTGAACCAGACCAACACAGAACTGAGCAGAGCTTTGTACTGACAACAGAGATATTGTACACTAACTTTCCATAACGTTATCATTTCTGAATGATTTGAAACAGCGTGATGGATTTAGTCTGGAAATTATTACAATGAACTACAACTATAATGAAATACAACTATAATGAAATACAACTGTTTGAGCCACAAGGTGGAAGCATATTATAATATTATATCTCTTGTTTTTCCCCCTGCTGGCAAAGATGTACGGAGAGAAAATATTCATGAGTAAAATGTTTTTGTACATTATAGTAAGACGTACGTTTATAACACTATTGAATATAAACTATGAATATATTGAATTTATCATGTTACTGTACTGTTTTAATTCTTCATACAGTGAAAAGTACAAGCAAATATTGCCTAGGAAATAATCAAGTTGCCTTTTCAAATTAACTATTTTAAATAGATTATTAAATATATACTTTCAGAATGTTCTTATAATACAATCATATCTGTTACGTTCCCCAGTTTTCTGTGTTGTGGTATGTATTTGAGTGTGTGTTTCAGGAGATAGCTTCCTGAGTTCTCCATGGCTAATTGATAATTGATAATAGAGCTGACCACGCCCCCTCGTCAAGCAGCTGACACTAATTACCTTTGCCACCTGAGGAATATAAAAGCCAGTGTTCTGTTCAGGAAAAGAGATCTTTTTGTGGAGGGAGAGAAATCATTAGAGAGAAGATTTTGGAAAGATTGGAGAGAGAGATCCTTGCTTGAGAATTTGATTGTGATAAAGTGTTGGTTGTTTCTCAGAGATTTGGTATGTACTATATAAGTTGTTGCTGAGGGAGCTGATTGGTTATGTCATGTGTTATAGGACGCACTGTTTTGATTATTGAAATTGTTTGTTAATAATTGTTCTGTTTCATTTGTTCCCAGGGGGGAAGGAGAAGGCACTTTGGGAGTGCTTAGGCAAGAGGCCCGCGGGCATACATATACCCGTAGTATATTCATTGTCTAGGCACACTAGGTAAGACCTGGGCGGACCACCCCCTGTATTTTGGTTAGGGCACCAGGTGGTGCTAAGATAGGTAAGTGGTGGGTAGGCAGGTTAGATAGGAAAGGGGGAAGTTTTGATATTTACTTTCTTTGCTTTGGTTCCGTCCAGCCCCTTTTCCCCATATTACCGTAAGGAAATAAATCCTAGTAACGGTAAAATCTGCCTTTGTCGTCCTTACTCACGCCTACAGTCCATACCTCTTACACTTCACGGGGAGTTGAGTTGCAGCAGGGAGTTGCGTTCCCTCTTCTCAGAGGCGTGCGTAACAATATCACAGTAATGAAGGTTCTCAATAATGTGAAGTTGTAATTTAAACCTCTGGTCCATCTCTGGTTATTCATTAACATTACAGTAAACCTGCTCTACATCCTGGATATCTAGATCAACTATTTCTGGATCTGGACTAAAGTCAGAGAGCAGGCTGCTCTATTTGAGTTCAGTTAAACTCCCCCTCATTTAGTGCTGCTAACAGTGATGTTCATCAACATGCTCAAATACAAACACTTGTTCTTTAGAATGTTCTTTATTTAATATCCACAATACAGCAAAGCTCTAACTATTCCTCTATTATACATCTGCAAAGCAACCCATTTCAAATATACAGAGTCTACTTATCATGTAGCCTATGATATCAGTGTGATTAGCTATTTATCTTTTATGGAACATATTGTATATATGCAGGTTAAACTTCTAATGCATTAACAATAACTTGAAAAGTGATGTAGAAAATCAAATGGACATTACAATGGTTCTCAGGCTATTCAGTGCTGCATACAGACTTCTTGATGTCTTTCTCAGCGAACTTGGAGCCCGCGGTGACTTTACATGAGAACACTTTGTCCTGGTTCCATTCTGACGTGTCAACGGTCAGACAGCTGCTGAGTTGGAACGTCTTGTCGGCTTGCGGCACCGGGCCACTCGTAGCGATGCCGCCGGTGACCCGATTCCCTCCCGCGGTCCAGCTGACATCAGCGTAGCCCATGGCCATCTGACTGGCCAGACACACCAGGGTGACTTTGCTGGACTTCAACTCATCGCTGGACGGAGGGAAGATGGTCAAGACAGGCGGAGGGAGGGTAGAGTCTGGACCAATGGAATGAGCAGAATAAATATTACACAAAATCATTTGATAAATTAGTAGAATGAAACAGGGTTGTGTGATTATACTGTAGAATAAAAAATATTACATTTTCTCAAAGGCTACAAACAATTAACATGTTGGGCTCATAAATGAAAAGGCACTAAAACCATGTAATTCTATTGTTACATATTACTCATATGTCTGTTTGTAGCTGGACTTATTTAGAAACTTTCTAAGTAACTCTCCATATGTGACTTTTCAGAGGTAAAGCAGATTTCTGTGCAAGTGGATAATGAGTTCAGATCTCTACGTTTAAACATAATCAAGAAGTCAGATGTGCTGAATGAGGGATACAATCAAACATATATCCTACTACTAGTCAACCAGCAAACGGAGTTACCAACTGTAATGTAGTAGCCTGCAATGTAATGAAGCATGTAGCAATATTGTGTGTAACTACCATATACATGGTTTTATCATTATTTAATATAACATGGGACCAACATTTTAAAGGTTCATACAACTTTATGTAGACTTCACATTCAAATCTACCTCTGAGTAAATATATTATTATTGTATGAGACATTATAAATGAGTAGTGTTGTCAAGTGACAGCAGTAACCTACATGGTCAAATAGTCCATCACGTTTCTTAAGTTTAAATGTGAAATCAACAACTACAGATATACTGTAGGCTATGAAGCTGTCACATGGTGTCCATGACTCTTGATAATCAGTCTACAAAGTAGGTTATTTACACTAAATAAATATGAAAAAATAATATAATGTTAAGTACTTTAACTTTTTTAACTATTATGTATTACAAAAACCCATTTTAAAAAACCATATAAGGTTAAAAGAAAGGGTACTCACCAGTAACAATGTCACGTTCCTGACCTGTTTTCTGTTGTTTTGTATGTGTTTAGTTGGTCAGGACGTGAGCTGGGTGGGAATTCTATGTTGTGTGTCTAGTTTGTCTGTTTCTATGTCCAGCCTAATATGGTTCTCAATCAGAGGCAGATGGTAATCGTTGTCCCTGATTGAGAATCATATATAGGAGGCTTGTTTTGTGTTGGGATTTGGTGGTTGTTTGTTACCTGTCTCTGTGTTTGTGTTCTGCACCAGATAGGTCTGTATCGGTTTTGCACATTTGTTATTTTGTATGTTGTTTGTAGTGTTTCACTTGTTCTTTTATTAAACATGTTGAACACTAGCCGCGCTGCACTTTGGTCCTCTCCTTCACCTATGGAAGAAAGCCGTTACAGAAACACCCACCAAACCCGGACCAAGCAGCGTGGCAACGGGCAGCAGCAACAGCAGCAGCAGTACAAGGAGGAATGGACATGGGAGGAGATTCTGGACGGAGAAGGACCCTGGGCAGAGCCAGAGGAGTGTCGCCGTCCCAAAGCGGAGCTGGAGGCATCAAAAGCGGAGAGGCGGCATTATGAGGCGCTTGCAAGGCAGAGTGGCTGGAAACCCGAGAGGCTCACCCAAAAATTTCTTGGGGGGGGGGCTAAATGGGAGTGTGGCGAAGCCGGGTTGGATACCTGAGCCAACTCCCCGGGCTTACCGTGGAGTGAGAGGGCGTCGTACTGGTCAGACACCGTGTTATGCGGTAAAGCGCACGGTGTCCCCAGTACGCGTGCTTAGCCCAGTGCGGGCTATTCCACCTTGCCGCACTGGGAGGGCTAGGTTGGGCATCGAGCCGGATGTCATGAAGCCGGCCCAACGTATCTGGCCTCCAGTACGTCTCCTCGGGCCGGCGTACATGGCACCAGCCTTACAGGTGGTGTCCCCGGTTCGCCTGCATAGCCCAGTGCGGGTTATTCCACCTCGCCGCACTGGCAGGGCTACGGGGACCATTCAACCTGGTAAGGTTGGAGAGGCTCGGTGCTCAAGAGCGCGTGTCCTCCTTCACGGTCCGGTATATCCGGCGCCACCTTCCCGCCCCAGACCAGTACCACCAGTGCCTACACCACGCACCAGGCTTCCAGTGCATCTCCAGAGCCCTGTTCCTCCTCCCCGCACTCGCCCTGAGGTGCGTGCCCTCAGCCCGGTACCTCCAGTTCCGGCACCACGCATCAGGCCTATTGTGCGTCTCAGCCGGCCAGAGTCATCCGTCTGCCCAGCGCCGTCTGAGCCATCCGTCTGCCCAGCGCCGTCTGAGCCATCCGTCTGCCCAGCGCCGTCTGAGCCATCCGTCTGCCCAGCGCCGTCTGAGCCATCCGTCTGCCCAGCGCCGTCTGAGCCATCCGTCTGCCCAGCGCCGTCTGAGCCATCCGTCTGCCCAGCGCCATCTGAGCCATCCGTCTGCCCAGCGCCATCTGAGCCATCTGTCTGCCCAGCGCCATCTGAGTCATCCGTCTGCCACGAGCCATTATAGCCGCCCGTCTGTCCCGAGCCATTAGAGCCGTCCGTCAGTCAGGAGCCGCTAGAGCCGTCCGTCAGTCAGGAGCTGCCAGAGACGCCAGCCAGTCAGGAGCTGCCAGAGACGCCAGCCAGTCAGGAGCTGCCAGAGACGCCAGCCAGTCAGGAGCTGCCAGAGACGCCAGCCAGTCAGGAGCTGCCAGAGACGCCAGCCAGTCAGGAGCTGCCAGAGCTGCCCTACAGTCATGAGCTGCCCTACAGTCATGAGCTGCCCTACAGTCATGAGCTGCCCTCCAGTCATGAGCTGCCCTCCAGTCATGAGCTGCCCTCCAGTCATGAGCTGCCCTACAGTCATGAGCTGCCCTACAGTCATGAGCTGCCCTACAGTCATGAGCTGCCCTACAGTCATGAGCGGTCACCCAGTCCGGAGCTGCCACTCAGTCCGGAGCTGCCATTCAGTCCGGAGCTGCCACTCAGTCCGGAGCTGCCACTCAGTCCGGAGCTGCCATTCAGTCCGGAGCTGCCACTCAGTCCGGAGCTGCCACTCAGTCCGGAGCTGCCACTCAGTCCGGAGCTGCCACTCAGTCCGGAGCTGCCACTCAGTCCGGAGCTGCCATTAGTCCGGAGTTGCCCCTCTGTCCTGAGCTACCTCTCTGTCCTGAGCTACCTCTCTGTCCTGAGCTACCTCTCTGTCCTGAGCTACCTCTCTGTCCTGAGCTACCTCCTAAATCATGTGGGGGCCTTGGGGAGGATTCTTAGGCCAAGGTCGTGGGCGAGGGTCGCCACTCAAAGGACGCTAAGGAGGGGGACAAAGACAGTGGTGGAGTGGTGTCCTCGTCCTGCGCCGGAGCCGCCACCGCGGACAGATGCCCACCCAGACCCTCCCCTTGAGTTTTAGGGGTGCGCCCGGAGTTCGCACCTTGAGGGGGGGGTTCTGTCACGTTCCTGACCTGTTTTCTGTTGTTTTGTATGTGTTTAGTTGGTCAGGACGTGAGCTGGGTGGGAATTCTATGTTGTGTGTCTAGTTTGTCTGTTTCTATGTCCAGCCTAATATGGTTCTCAATCAGAGGCAGATGGTAATCGTTGTCCCTGATTGAGAATCATATATAGGAGGCTTGTTTTGTGTTGGGATTTGGTGGGTGTTTGTTACCTGTCTCTGTGTTTGTGTTCTGCACCAGATAGGTCTGTATCGGTTTTGCACATTTGTTATTTTGTATGTTGTTTGTAGTGTTTCACTTGTTCTTTTATTAAACATGTTGAACACTAGCCGCGCTGCACTTTGGTCCTCTCCTTCACCTATGGAAGAAAGCCGTTACAAACAAAGAGCTTGGTTCCTTGTCCGAATACCACAGTGATTCAGTTTGTATACACAGCCGTACAAAAACCTCCTCACTCTCTCTACTGAGAGGACAGGAACTGAAACATCCCATTCAGACAGAGCTTCACTCTCTCTACTGAGAGGACAGGAACTGAAACATCCCATTCAGACAGAGCTTCACTCGCTCTACTGAGAGGACAGGAACTGAAACATCCCATTCAGACAGAGCTTCACTCTCTCTACTGAGAGGACAGGAACTGAAACATCCCATTCAGACAGAGCTTCACTCCCTCTACTGAGAGGACAGGAACTGAAACATCCCATTCAGACAGAGCTTCACTCTCTCTACTGAGAGGACAGGAACTGAAACATCCCATTCAGACAGAGCTTCACTCTCTCTACTGAGAGGACAGGAACTGAAACATCCCATTCAGACAGAGCTTCACTCTCTCTACTGAGAGGACAGGAACTGAAACATCCCATTCAGACAGAGCTTCACTCTCTCTACTGAGAGGACAGGAACTGAAACATCCCATTCAGACAGAGCTTCACTCTCTCTACTGAGAGGACAGGAACTGAAACATCCCATTCAGACAGAGCTTCACTCTCTCTACTGAGAGGACAGGAACTGAAACATCCCATTCAGACAGAGCTTCACTCTCTCTACTGAGAGGACAGGAACTGAAACATCCCATTCAGACAGAGCTTCACTCTCTCTACTGAGAGGACAGGAACTGAAACATCCCATTCAGACAGAGCTTCACTCGCTCTACTGAGAGGACAGGAACTGAAACATCCCATTCAGACAGAGCTTCACTCTCTCTACTGAGAGGACAGGAACTGAAACATCCCATTCAGACAGAGCTTCACTCCCTCTACTGAGAGGACAGGAACTGAAACATCCCATTCAGACAGAGCTTCACTCTCTCTACTGAGAGGACAGGAACTGAAACATCCCATTCAGACAGAGCTTCACTCTCTCTACTGAGAGGACAGGAACTGAAACATCCCATTCAGACAGAGCTTCACTCTCTCTACTGAGAGGACAGGAACTGAAACATCCAATTCAGACAGAGCTTCACTCTCTCTACTGAGAGGACAGGAACTGAAACATCCCATTCAGACAGAGCTTCACTCTCTCTACTGAGAGGACAGGAACTGAAACATCCCATTCAGACAGAGCTTCACTCTCTCTACTGAGAGGACAGGAACTGAAACATCCCATTCAGACAGAGCTTCACTCTCTCTACTGAGAGGACAGGAACTGAAACATCCCATTCAGACAGAGCTTCACTCTCACTACAAACATCTCTTGTTTTTCTAGAGTTCCTCTCTATGAAGTAACAGTATATAGTATAGCATCATATTCTGCTGTTGGTGTCTGGTCCTTTTGAATCCATCAGTTAAAGCACTATCCATATGATGCAGTATTGACCTGAGGATGATGATGATGATGATGATGATGATGATGGTGGTGGTGGTGGTGATGATGATGATGGTGATGATGATGATGATGATGATGGTGGTGGTGGTGATGATGATGGTGATGATGATGGTGATGATGATGATGATGATGGTGGTGGTGGTGGTGGTGGTGATGATGATGGTGATGCTGATGCTGATGATGATGATGATCACAACAAGAGAAACAACATCAGTTTCCTTTCAGACAATGTCTTCTTATAATCTTTTTGACATGTAGGAATGAATGGTTCTTCCATTTCCAGATCTCCCATTGTGACATGTATATATTGTTATAATAATCACTGACCAACTGCTGTTTCTTAGAGTTCACCCCACTGCCACGCATGAAGCAGAAGTGAGTGTATTTGGTGAGGAGGTTTTTGTCATGGTGTTTATCACAGTGATAGGAAAGTCATTTTGAGTCTGACAGTAATACACTGCTGAGTCTGTCTCCTCCAAATTGTTAATAATCAAACAATAATCCGATTTAGACTGATGATTAAATGTGAATTTAGGAGAGGAGAAACCAGAACCATATTCTACAGAGCTCCAACCAGTGTGGTACCACCTTAACACGTACTGAGGGACTCCTCCTGGAACCTGCTTATACCAACCAGCAATATTATCAACAGTCCCCAGGTTACAGTCCAGAGTGGCCGTCTCTATTATCAACAGTCCCCAGGTTACAGTCCAGAGTGGCCGTCTCTACTATCAACAGTCCCCAGGTTACAGTCCAGAGAGGCCGTCTCTATTATCAACAGTCCCCAGGTTACAGTCCAGAGTGGCCGTCTCTATTATCAACAGTCCCCAGGTTACAGTCCATAGTGGCCGTCTCTATTATCAACAGTTCCCAGGTTACAGTCCAGAGTGGCCATCTCTATCATCAACAGTCCCCAGGTTACAGTCCAGAGTGGCCATCTCTATCATCAACAGTCACCAGGTTACAGTCCAGAGTGGCCATCTCTATCATCAACAGTCCCCAGGTTACAGTCCAGAGTGGCCGTCTCTATCATCAACAGTCCCCAGGTTACAGTCCAGAGTGGCCATCTCTATCATCAACAGTCACCAGGTTACAGTCCAGAGTGGCCATCTCTATCATCAACAGTCCCCAGGTTACAGTCCAGAGTGGCCGTCTCTATTATCAACAGACCCCAGGTTACCATCCATAGTGGCCAACTCTATTATCAACAGTTCCCAGGTTACAGTCCAGAGTGGCCGTCTCTATTATCAACAGTACCCAGGTTACAGTCCAGAGTGGCCATCTCTATCATCAACAGTCACCAGGTTACAGTCCAGAGTGGCCATCTCTATCATCAACAGTCCCCAGGTTACAGTCCATAGTGGCCGTCTCTATTATCAACAGTTCCCAGGTTACAGTCCAGAGTGGCCATCTCTATCATCAACAGTCCCCAGGTTACAGTCCAGAGTGGCCGTCTCTATTATCAACAGTCCCCAGGTTACAGTCCAGAGTGGCCGTCTCTATTATCAACAGTCCCCAGGTTACAGTCCAGAGTGGCCGTCTCTATCATCAACAGTCCCCAGGTTACAGTCCATAGTGGCCGTCTCTATCATCAACAGTCCCCAGGTTACAGTCCATAGTGGCCGTCTCTATTATCAACAGTCCCCAGGTTACAGTCCAGAGTGGCCGTCTCTATTATCAACAGTCCCCAGGTTACAGTCCATAGTGGCCGTCTCTACTATCAACAGTCCCCAGGTTACAGTCCATAGTGGCCATCTCTATTATCAACAGTCCCCAGGTTACAGTCCAGAGTGGCCGTCTCTATTATCAACAGTCACCAGGTTACAGTCCAGAGTGGCCGTCTCTATTATCAACAGTCCCCAGGTTATAGTCCAGAGTGGCCTTCTCTATTATCAACAGTCCCCAGGTTACAGTCCAGAGTGGCCGTCTCTATTATCAACAGTCCCCAGGTTACAGTCCAGAGTGGCCGTCTCTACTATCAACAGTCCCCAGGTTACAGTCCAGAGTGGCCGTCTCTACTATCAACAGTCCCCAGGTTACAGTCCAGAGTGGCCGTCTCTACTATCAACAGTCCCCAGGTTACAGTCCAGAGTGGCCGTCTCTATTATCAACAGTCCCCAGGTTACAGTCCAGAGTGGCCGTGTCTAATATCAACAGTCCCCAGGTTACAGTCCAGAGTGCCCGTCTCTATTATCAATAGTCCCCAGGTTACAGTCCAGAGTGGCCGTCTCTATTATCAACAGTCCCCAGGTTACAGTCCAGAGTGCCCGTCTCTATTATCAACAGTCCCCAGGTTACAGTCCAGAGTGGCCGTCTCTATCATCAACAGTCCCCAGGTTACAGTCCAGAGTGGCCGTGTCTAATATCAACAGTCCCCAGGTTACAGTCCAGAGTGCCCGTCTCTATTATCAATAGTCCCCAGGTTACAGTCCAGAGTGGCCGTCTCTATTATCAACAGTCCCCAGGTTACAGTCCAGAGTGCCCGTCTCTATTATCAACAGTCCCCAGGTTACAGTCCAGAGTGCCCGTCTCTATTATCAACAGTCCCCAGGTTACAGTCCAGAGTGCCCGTCTCTATTATCAACAGTCCCCAGGTTACAGTCCAGAGTGCCCGTCTCTATCATCAACAGTCCCCAGGTTACAGTCCAGAGTGCCCGTCTCTATTATCAACAGTCCCCAGGTTACAGTCCAGAGTGGCCGTCTCTATTATCAACAGTCCCCAGGTTACAGTCCAGAGTGCCCGTCTCTATTATCAACAGTCCCCAGGTTACAGTCCAGAGTGCCCGTCTCTATTATCAACAGTCCCCAGGTTACAGTCCAGAGTGGCCGTCTCTACTATCAACAGTCCCCAGGTTACAGTCCAGAGTGCCCGTCTCTATTATCAACAGTCCCCAGGTTAAAGTCCAGAGTGGCCGTCTCTATTATCAACAGACCCCAGGTTACAGTCCAGAGTGGTCGTCTCTATTATCAACAGTCCCCAGGTTACAGTCCAGAGTGCCCGTCTCTATTATCAACAGTCCCCAGGTTACAGTCCAGAGTGGCCGTCTCTATTATCAACAGTCCCCAGGTTACAGTCCATAGTGGCCGTCTCTATTATCAACAGTTCCCAGGTTACAGTCCAGAGTGGCCGTCTCTATCATCAACAGTCCCCAGGTTACAGTCCAGAGTGGCCATCTCTATCATCAACAGTCACCAGGTTACAGTCCAGAGTGGCCATCTCTATCATCAACAGTCCCCAGGTTACAGTCCAGAGTGGCCGTCTCTATCATCAACAGTCCCCAGGTTACAGTCCAGAGTGGCCATCTCTATCATCAACAGTCACCAGGTTACAGTCCAGAGTGGCCATCTCTATCATCAACAGTCCCCAGGTTACAGTCCAGAGTGGCCGTCTCTATTATCAACAGACCCCAGGTTACCATCCATAGTGGCCAACTCTATTATCAACAGTTCCCAGGTTACAGTCCAGAGTGGCCGTCTCTATTATCAACAGTACCCAGGTTACAGTCCAGAGTGGCCATCTCTATCATCAACAGTCACCAGGTTACAGTCCAGAGTGGCCATCTCTATCATCAACAGTCCCCAGGTTACAGTCCATAGTGGCCGTCTCTATTATCAACAGTTCCCAGGTTACAGTCCAGAGTGGCCATCTCTATCATCAACAGTCCCCAGGTTACAGTCCAGAGTGGCCGTCTCTATTATCAACAGTCCCCAGGTTACAGTCCAGAGTGGCCGTCTCTATTATCAACAGTCCCCAGGTTACAGTCCAGAGTGGCCGTCTCTATCATCAACAGTCCCCAGGTTACAGTCCATAGTGGCCGTCTCTATCATCAACAGTCCCCAGGTTACAGTCCATAGTGGCCGTCTCTATTATCAACAGTCCCCAGGTTACAGTCCAGAGTGGCCGTCTCTATTATCAACAGTCCCCAGGTTACAGTCCATAGTGGCCGTCTCTACTATCAACAGTCCCCAGGTTACAGTCCATAGTGGCCATCTCTATTATCAACAGTCCCCAGGTTACAGTCCAGAGTGGCCGTCTCTATTATCAACAGTCACCAGGTTACAGTCCAGAGTGGCCGTCTCTATTATCAACAGTCCCCAGGTTATAGTCCAGAGTGGCCTTCTCTATTATCAACAGTCCCCAGGTTACAGTCCAGAGTGGCCGTCTCTATTATCAACAGTCCCCAGGTTACAGTCCAGAGTGGCCGTCTCTACTATCAACAGTCCCCAGGTTACAGTCCAGAGTGGCCGTCTCTACTATCAACAGTCCCCAGGTTACAGTCCAGAGTGGCCGTCTCTACTATCAACAGTCCCCAGGTTACAGTCCAGAGTGGCCGTCTCTATTATCAACAGTCCCCAGGTTACAGTCCAGAGTGGCCGTGTCTAATATCAACAGTCCCCAGGTTACAGTCCAGAGTGCCCGTCTCTATTATCAATAGTCCCCAGGTTACAGTCCAGAGTGGCCGTCTCTATTATCAACAGTCCCCAGGTTACAGTCCAGAGTGCCCGTCTCTATTATCAACAGTCCCCAGGTTACAGTCCAGAGTGGCCGTCTCTATCATCAACAGTCCCCAGGTTACAGTCCAGAGTGGCCGTGTCTAATATCAACAGTCCCCAGGTTACAGTCCAGAGTGCCCGTCTCTATTATCAATAGTCCCCAGGTTACAGTCCAGAGTGGCCGTCTCTATTATCAACAGTCCCCAGGTTACAGTCCAGAGTGCCCGTCTCTATTATCAACAGTCCCCAGGTTACAGTCCAGAGTGCCCGTCTCTATTATCAACAGTCCCCAGGTTACAGTCCAGAGTGCCCGTCTCTATTATCAACAGTCCCCAGGTTACAGTCCAGAGTGCCCGTCTCTATCATCAACAGTCCCCAGGTTACAGTCCAGAGTGCCCGTCTCTATTATCAACAGTCCCCAGGTTACAGTCCAGAGTGGCCGTCTCTATTATCAACAGTCCCCAGGTTACAGTCCAGAGTGCCCGTCTCTATTATCAACAGTCCCCAGGTTACAGTCCAGAGTGCCCGTCTCTATTATCAACAGTCCCCAGGTTACAGTCCAGAGTGGCCGTCTCTACTATCAACAGTCCCCAGGTTACAGTCCAGAGTGCCCGTCTCTATTATCAACAGTCCCCAGGTTAAAGTCCAGAGTGGCCGTCTCTATTATCAACAGACCCCAGGTTACAGTCCAGAGTGGTCGTCTCTATTATCAACAGTCCCCAGGTTACAGTCCAGAGTGCCCGTCTCTATTATCAACAGTCCCCAGGTTACAGTCCAGAGTGGCCGTCTCTATTATCAACAGTCCCCAGGTTACAGTCCATAGTGGCCGTCTCTATTATCAACAGTTCCCAGGTTACAGTCCAGAGTGGCCGTCTCTATTATCAACAGTCCCCAGGTTACAGTCCAGAGTGGCCATCTCTATCATCAACAGTCCCCAGGTTACAGTCCAGAGTGGCCATCTCTATCATCAACAGTCACCAGGTTACAGTCCAGAGTGGCCATCTCTATCATCAACAGTCCCCAGGTTACAGTCCAGAGTGGCCGTCTCTATCATCAACAGTCCCCAGGTTACAGTCCAGAGTGGCCGTCTCTATCATCAACAGTCCCCAGGTTACAGTCCAGAGTGGCCATCTCTATCATCAACAGTCCCCAGGTTACAGTCCAGAGTGGCCGTCTCTATTATCAACAGACCCCAGGTTACCATCCATAGTGGCCAACTCTATTATCAACAGTTCCCAGGTTACAGTCCAGAGTGGCCGTCTCTATTATCAACAGTACCCAGGTTACAGTCCAGAGTGGCCATCTCTATCATCAACAGTCACCAGGTTACAGTCCAGAGTGGCCATCTCTATCATCAACAGTCCCCAGGTTACAGTCCATAGTGGCCGTCTCTATTATCAACAGTTCCCAGGTTACAGTCCAGAGTGGCCATCTCTATCATCAACAGTCCCCAGGTTACAGTCCAGAGTGGCCGTCTCTATTATCAACAGTCCCCAGGTTACAGTCCAGAGTGGCCGTCTCTATTATCAACAGTCCCCAGGTTACAGTCCAGAGTGGCCGTCTCTATCATCAACAGTCCCCAGGTTACAGTCCATAGTGGCCGTCTCTATCATCAACAGTCCCCAGGTTACAGTCCATAGTGGCCGTCTCTATTATCAACAGTCCCCAGGTTACAGTCCAGAGTGGCCGTCTCTATTATCAACAGTCCCCAGGTTACAGTCCATAGTGGCCGTCTCTACTATCAACAGTCCCCAGGTTACAGTCCATAGTGGCCATCTCTATTATCAACAGTCCCCAGGTTACAGTCCAGAGTGGCCGTCTCTATTATCAACAGTCACCAGGTTACAGTCCAGAGTGGCCGTCTCTATTATCAACAGTCCCCAGGTTATTGTCCAGAGTGGCCTTCTCTATTATCAACAGTCCCCAGGTTACAGTCCAGAGTGGCCGTCTCTATTATCAACAGTCCCCAGGTTACAGTCCAGAGTGGCCGTCTCTACTATCAACAGTCCCCAGGTTACAGTCCAGAGTGGCCGTCTCTACTATCAACAGTCCCCAGGTTACAGTCCAGAGTGGCCGTCTCTATTATCAACAGTCCCCAGGTTACAGTCCAGAGTGGCCGTGTCTAATATCAACAGTCCCCAGGTTACAGTCCAGAGTGCCCGTCTCTATTATCAATAGTCCCCAGGTTACAGTCCAGAGTGGCCGTCTCTATTATCAACAGTCCCCAGGTTACAGTCCAGAGTGCCCGTCTCTATTATCAACAGTCCCCAGGTTACAGTCCAGAGTGGCCGTCTCTATCATCAACAGTCCCCAGGTTACAGTCCAGAGTGGCCGTGTCTAATATCAACAGTCCCCAGGTTACAGTCCAGAGTGCCCGTCTCTATTATCAATAGTCCCCAGGTTACAGTCCAGAGTGGCCGTCTCTATTATCAACAGTCCCCAGGTTACAGTCCAGAGTGCCCGTCTCTATTATCAACAGTCCCCAGGTTACAGTCCAGAGTGCCCGTCTCTATTATCAACAGTCCCCAGGTTACAGTCCAGAGTGCCCGTCTCTATTATCAACAGTCCCCAGGTTACAGTCCAGAGTGCCCGTCTCTATTATCAACAGTCCCCAGGTTACAGTCCAGAGTGCCCGTCTCTATTATCAACAGTCCCCAGGTTACAGTCCAGAGTGGCCGTCTCTATTATCAACAGTCCCCAGGTTACAGTCCAGAGTGCCCGTCTCTATTATCAACAGTCCCCAGGTTACAGTCCAGAGTGCCCGTCTCTATTATCAACAGTCCCCAGGTTACAGTCCAGAGTGGCCGTCTCTACTATCAACAGTCCCCAGGTTACAGTCCAGAGTGCCCGTCTCTATTATCAACAGTCCCCAGGTTAAAGTCCAGAGTGGCCGTCTCTATTATCAACAGACCCCAGGTTACAGTCCAGAGTGGTCGTCTCTATTATCAACAGTCCCCAGGTTACAGTCCAGAGTGCCCGTCTCTATTATCAACAGTCCCCAGGTTACAGTCCAGAGTGGCCGTCTCTCCTTTCCTCACCGTTACAACAATTGGCTTCTGTGTCACCACAGTCACACCACTGACACCTGGGAAATAATAAGATGACATGTAGTGAAGAGAAACATACAGACTCATTATCAATAAACCAGGAAGTAAAACCTCCGGGAAGTCAGACTTCTTACATGTTAGAGCAGTGATGAGAGTGCAGAGTGTCCCCAGCATGTTGTCAGTGTGTGGTGTGAACGACCTGTCCAGCTGAGAGATGAGCAGGGTTGGAGTGTGAGGAGAGGAGAGGCTGCAGGACCCACCTATAAGGAGACAGACAGGGAGGACCACTGGGAGGGGCCTCTGTAGTTAACCTATCACCAAACCAGGGAGGACCAGAGGGAGGGGCCTCTATATCTCACCCTATCAACTTCTGTATGATGGACATTTAATAAATTTAAATTACTGTAACTATTCAACAATCAAAAATATCAATATTTTATATTGGACTAACAACAACCATATGGGATCATTTTGGTTACACTGAAAAGAGCAGTATTTGGTTTCATTTGAGTTATGTTGGTAAGTTTCCTTAAAATCAGCATGTCATAATATAGATAATAACATTATAATAATATTATCTGGACCTGATAGTGGGGTTCTGAACTAACAGTACATCACTAAATGACTGATGTAATACGTCTCTACTGTAAACCAGGGGACTGACTATCATGGAGGTTGTCTGATACATGGAGTCTTCTGTTAGGACTGAACCTTCTGGAATATCACTTTATCATTCATGCTTTGTGACAACTAGGTGTAATTGTTAATGACAACATTCTAGTAAATGTGTGAAGGGTTTTGTGTAAAACACAAGCATGGAATGTTCTCCTACTGCAGACACACTGGTTCAGGATGACTTGACATTCAGTTAGTGTCTATATTCAGAACATCTGAAAGCAGAAGTGAGTGTGTTTGGTGGGGAGGTTTTTGTCATGGTGTATATCACTGTGATACTTGCGCATAAGGAGAGTCATTCTGAGTCTGACAGTAATACACTGCTGAGTCTGTCTCCTCCACATTACTGATTATAAACTGATAATCCTTATCAGACGTGGCTTTAGATGTGAAACGATCAGAGGAGAAACCAGATCCATATTCATCAGGAGAGTCATTTGTGTAGTAAAACCTTAACACATACTGAGGAGCTCCTCCTGGAACCTGCTTATACCAGCTTACATAATTGCCTTCATCTTTGGTAATGTCACAGTAAAAAGTAGCAGTCCCCTTTGTACTGACAGTCAGTACTGAAGGTGTCTGTGTCACTGCTTTCTGGCAACTGACATCTGTGGGAATTAAACACACCATTTATTAAGACAATTAATCATACATGAATGTAAAACTTCATTGGCATTGTTTTTAGATTCAGAATGAACAAACAGTAAATTCCTTACATGTTAGGGCAGTGATGAGAGTGCAGAGTGTCCCCAGCATGTTGTCAGTGTGTGGTGTGAACGGCCCTTACTGTCCAGCTGAGAGATGAGCAGGGTTGGAGTGTGAGGAGAGGAGAGGCTGCAGGACCCAACTATAAGGAGACAGACAGGGAGGACTAGAGGGAGGGACCTCTACAGTTAACCAATCACCAGCTACTCTCATTGCTCTACATGAGGACCTGTCTTCATCACTGACTCATATTCTACCTCCATCAAACCATAACTGTAGTTTAATATCCTATACTAGTTCTACACAGGACCAACATAATGATGAGGTACTCAATTTTAGTCCCAAATGTCTCCCTAATCCTTTTATAGTGGACTACTGTTGACCAGAACCCAATGAGACTTTGTCATAAGTAGTGCACTGTAAAGGGAATAGAGTGCAATTAGGGACATAGTCTCAGTTTTTGTCCTCTCCCCCCACACACACAGTTCTGAGAGGAGATAAAACAACCTCTTAATTTACATGAAGCTATAAATAAGGGGAGGAGGGGAAGCAGGTGTCCTGGGGGAGAAAGGGGGAGAAAGGGAGCAACACATCACTGCCTGTAACTCAGTGTCAGAGCGAGAACACGTCCCTGGTGAATGACTCTGATAACTAGAGATAGTAGACATGAAACTATCAGCTGGTCTTTGGGTGGGACTGAAACCAGTGGTCTACAGACAGCTGTTCCTGTTGTAAAGTACATGTAGATCTTTCCTCAGTCATTATTGGTGGTTGTATGTCCTCCTCTGCTGTACGTTGATAGAACTGCAGCCTCTGTTCTGATCACTGATGCAGAATATGAAACACAGCATGACATGACCCTCTATATGTTGGACCAATTCTAACTTCCACTTAAGGGGATACTTTACCATCCCTTCTAATTTTGGCAATGAGGCCCTTTATATACTTCCCCAGAGTCAGATGGACTTGTTCATACCATTTGTATTTCTCTGTGTCCAGTTTGAAGGAAGTTAGTTAGTTTAGTCAGTCAATGTTAACTAGCGTTTCCCATAGACTTCCAGTCATTGTGCGATCTTCATCTGACTCTGGGGAAGTAGATAAAGGACCTCATTGAGTGTTTACTTAGTCATGGATTGATGCCAATTGGAGACTAAGTGAAGACCAGACTTATACAGTTGTAATTCATGCTGAAATGATACTGAGTCCAACATCTAATATTAATACTAGAGAACAGTTTAAACCATGTAATAATGACAGCTTCAAACTCTCTAAACATTGACCTGTCATTCCTGCATCCTCAGTTAAAATGGAGGCCGGTGTTTTAGTCTGAAATACCTGGATGCTTCTCTTTCTCTCCGCCTAACTTCTGTAACTTTCTCTCCCTCCTCTGTGTCTCTAAGTGTCCATAGTTCCACTCCACATCCCTCCACCCTCTATCTTGGTTCAATAGTTTCCAGATTCCACCTCATTCAGTGCTGTGAAAAATTCTGCCTACATTTCCATCATATTAACCACAGGCTCTTCAATGTAAGGCTACAGTCAACTGTTAGGTCATCACTGGTTGGTCAGAATCCTTCTTATGATAATAAACCAGGTAAGGATTCTGGGCTCCTCTGTCTTGGTTCAATTTAAACAGTCATTATCCAGATTCACCCTCATTTAGTGCTGCTAACACTGATGCTCATCAACATGCTCAAATACAAACACTTGTTCTTTAGAATGTTCTTTATTTAATATCTACAATACAACAAAGCTCTAACTATTCCTCTATTAATCATTAGTAATTCAACTCATTTCACAATAGTAGAGAGACCTAGTCATCATGACAGTATTTCAGATGTTATGTTTTAGAGAACATGATGCTGGTACAGTGAATGCATCAATAGTAACTTGTCATGAGAAACAACCCTCAACAACTATTTGACATTACATTGGTTATTGTCATACTATTCACTGCTGCATTCAGACTTCAGCCCAATATCATCCATGTTAAGATTTTAACTTCTATATTTAACAGCAAAGCAAGGATCAAAACATCACTAAAACGTTCTAACAAAATAACAGCTTCACTCGCTGTGAAGCTATAACGAACTACCAGTTGTATTGATTGTCTGAAACTATTGATTTACAGACTACAACTAGTCTTTCTGATCTCTTTCTCAGAGAATGTTGACCCCAACGACACTTTACATGTGAACACCATGTCATGACGTTGCCTGTTTGGGTACAGCAAGCCCCATCCCCCTCTCCCTGCCACTCCCTGCCTTCCCCTTTCCTCCTTCAACTAGGTTGCTGTGGTCAGAGAGACGTCGTAAATTCCTGAGAATCTCCTCATGGACACACAGTATAGCAGAGGGTACACTTTCATAGAGAACAAAGGGATTTCTTCCACCTCACAGAACTTGAGGTACGAACAAATTTCATGTTCCGGGAAAAGTATAAAAGATCGGTGAAGATTCCAGCAATGAACTGGTCCGTTTGTCACAACTTGGGAAACTCACGGGAGACTGTGTGGCTACATTACCATACCGCTGTTTATATAATAGCCTCAGATATGAGGTTTACATCTAATTGTTGTATAAGATGAATGAGTGAGTATGATACTGTTTGTATAATTGTGCAATATGATTTTGGACTGTTTAATGAAGAAAAATTTAATCACTTTTGATTTGAACTAAATCAGAGGACCGCCCCTGAGCCCAGTTAGGGTCAGACATCCTGGGACAGCCCCTTTCTGCAATTCTGAATAAAAACCCAACTTTGAGAAATTATCACTAGACCATGTTTTTCTCCATTAGGAGTGGAAGAAGGTTGCAGACCATTGCTGAATCTTTTAACCATACCACGTGGTTAAACTCTTAGACTATCGATACCGACAGAATAAGAACAAGTCTTTGATATTGATTACTAGTCTACATCTAGGAATTCGGTATCATTGAACGCGAAGAACGACAACCGCCGAAACATCCATTCTATAACGAATGTCACTCTGAACTATCCACAATAACCACGACAGAGAGAGGGAGAGAGAGGACGAAACTCTCCAACAGAAACAAACTTTTCACCAGCGATCAAGACGACACACTAAGCGTAAATATATATATATTGATTGCAATTGTTCCCGAATGAGTGAGCGTTCATGTGCAAAGGATTAGCATCTCAATTGTTATAGTTATCACTTTGTAGTGACTTCTTAGTCGACCCCCACTCCCCCTCTTGTCTAACAAGCCGCCATGCCGGTTTAGCCCACTAGGGCCGATTCTCCTATCATTTGTTGTAACCACATTTAATTTGTTTGTTTGTTTGTTTATGCATTTCTGTGAATTACTTAGTTAGTAATAAATAAATGATTTAAGACAATTGATGTATGGATGACTCATAGTGAAGACTGGGTTCGTGCAGATAACCAACAATTTACGACGTTTGGAATGAGACTAACGTGAGGTAAAGTAAATAATTAATTAATTCGAAGACTAATTGATCAGATAAAATATCTGAAAAGTTATTTTAGGTAATGATAACTTTGTAATCTGAATATTTTTCCTTGGTGCCCCAACTTCCTAGTTAATTAGTTACGTTATTAATCAGTTGAACGCGTAATAACTAATTACAGAGAATCTTTGATAAAAACTATAAGTCTTCAATTTAATGATAGTAAAGACACGACAACCACGCCCTTATCCCACTCTGCAGTCTGAATGGTCAGATAGCTGCTGATCTTGAAGGTTTTGTCTGGTTGCTGCTCAGCAGGGCTGGTAGAAACATCTTCTGTCACTGATTCACTGTTAGACATCCAGCTGACATCTGCCAACCCCTTGGACTTCTGAGACAGGTTACTAGTCAGACACACCAGTGTTGCTCTGCTGGACTTGAGGTCTTCAGTGGATGGAGGGAACAGAGTCACAGCAGGTGTAGCAAGATCTCCATCTGTAGAAAGTAGTCAACGGATGGGATGAGAAGAAAACACAATGGATAACAGTTTATATTTCAGTACATGTGGGTATCATTACCAATACACCCTGCATTAAGAGCAATTATATAGAGAACTGCTCTTCATGATGTTTACAATGATACTGATAGAAGGAATCATACGGTGTTAAGGTTTTAAAATGAGAGACAGAGCAATTTATTAATACATTATTTATAATATTACATCACAGCTCTGGAAGACTAAAATGCTAAAAGCTGAACGAAATGTGGACATTTTAACTGTAAAATACAAATAATTCACAAGGAAATGGGATTAAAAAATATATATATTTGTCTAAGAATTGAGCTGGATAAAATTTCTGGAGATGAAAGATCTCCTTTACATTGAGTTATACAGACAACAGAAACACAAGATATGAATGATTAAACACTTTGAGATGAAAGATCTCCTTTACATTGAGTTATATAAACAACAGAAACACAAGATATTCATGATAAAACACTTTGAGATGAAATATCTCCTTTACATTGAGTTATACAGACAACAGAAACACAAGATATTAATGATTAAACATGAACAGAGCAGACCAACCAGAGACATTCACACTGTCATCAAACTGTTTCATAAGTCATTTACAAACAACATACGAGACAGGATTAAAGCAGGTGCAAAATATTAAATCAGTGAATTTAAATGACATTTTATTAAACAAACATTTAACAATATATATATATATCTGACCAACACTATAGTAGAAACAAAACCTATTCTGTAGATTAAAACATTAGAAGGGTACTCACCAGTAACAATGAGCTTGGTTCCTGGTCCGAATACCAAATCAAATCAAATTTTATTTGTCACATACACATGGTTAGCAGATGTTAATGCGAGTGTAGCGAAATGCTTGTGCTTCTAGTTCCGACAATGCAGTAATAACCAACAAGTAATCTAACCTAACAATTCCACAACTACTACCTTATACACACAAGTGTAAAGGGATAAAGAATATGTACATAAAGATATATGAATGAGTGATGGTACAGAACGGCATAGGCAAGATGCAGTAGATGTATAGAGTACAGTATATACATATGAGATGAGTAATGTAGGGTATGTAAACATAAAGTGGCATAGTTTAAAGTGGCTAGTGATACATGTATTACATAAGATGGCAAGATGCAGTAGATGATATAGAGTACAGTATATACATATACATATGAGATGAGTAATGTAGGGTATGTAAACATTATATTAAGTGGCATTGTTTAAAGTGGCTAGTGGTACATTTTTACATAATTTCCATCAATTCCTATTATTAAAGTGGCTGGAGTTGAGTCAGTATGTTGGCAGCGGCCGCTAAATGTTAGTGGTGGCTGTTTAACAGTCTGATGGCCTTGAGATAGAAGCTGTTTTTCAGTCTCTCGGTCCCTGCTTTGATGCACCTGTACTGACCTCGCCTTCTGGATGATAGCGGCGTGAACAGGCAGTGGCTTGGGTGGTTGTTGTCCTTGATGATCTTTATGGCCTTCCTGTGACATCGGGTGGTGTAGGTGTCCTGGAGGGCAGGTAGTTTGCCCCCGGTGATGCGTTGTGCAGACCTCACTACCCTCTGGAGAGCCTTACGGTTGTGGGCGGAGCAGTTGCCGTACCAGGCGGTGATACAGCCGACAGGATGCTCTCGATTGTGCATCTGTAGAGGTTTGTGAGTGCTTTTGGTGACAAGCCGAATTTCTTCAGCCTCCTGAGGTTGAAGAGGCGCTGCTGCGCCTTCTTCACAACGCTGTCTGTGTGGGTGGACCAATTCAGTTTGTCCGTGATGTGTACACCGAGGAACTTAAAACTTTCCACCTTCTCCACTACTGTCCCGTCGATGTGGATAGGGGGGTGCTCCCTCTGCTGTTTCCTGAAGTCCACAATCATCTCCTTTGTTTTGTTGACGTTGAGTGTGAGGTTATTTTCCTGACACCACACTCCGAGGGCCCTCACCTCCTCCCTGTAGGCCGTCTCGTCGTTGTTGGTAATCAAGCCTACCACTGTAGTGTCATCCGCAAACTTGATGATTGAGTTGGAGGCGTGCATGGCCACGCAGTCGTGGGTGAACAGGGAGTACAGGAGAGGGCTCAGAACGCACCCTTGTGGGGCCCCAGTGTTGAGGATCAGCGGGGTGGAGATGTTGTTACCTACCCTCACCACCTGGGGGCGGCCCGTCAGGAAGTCCAGGACCCAGTTGCACAGGGCGGGGTCGAGACCCAGGGTCTCGAGCTTGATGACGAGTTTGGAGGGTACTATGGTGTTAAATGCTGAGCTGTAGTCGATGAACAGCATTCTCACATAGGTATTCCTCTTGTCCAGATGGGTTTAGGGCAGTGTGCAGTGTGGTTGCGATTGCGTCGTCTGTGGACCTATTGGGTCGGTAAGCAAATTGCAGTGGGTCTAGGGTGTCCGGTAGGGTGGAGGTGATATGGTCCTTAACTAGTCTCTCAAAGCACTTCATGATGACGGAAGTGAGTGCTACGGGGCGGTAGTCGTTTAGCTCAGTTACCTTAGCTTTCTTGGGAACAGGAACAATGGTGGCCCTCTTGAAGCATGTGGGGACAGCAGACTGGGATAAGGATTGATTGAATATGTCCGTAAACACACCAGCCAGCTGGTCTGCGCATGCTCTGAGGACGCGGCTGGGAATGCCGTCTGGGCCTGCAGCCTTGCGAGGGTTAACACGTTTAAATGTTTTACTCACCTCGGCTGCAGTGAAGGAGAGCCCGCAGGTTTTGGTAGCGGGCTTGTGTCAGTGGCACTGTATTGTCCTCAAAGCGTGCAAAAAAGTTATTTAGCCTGTCTGGGAGCAAGACATCCTGGTCCGCGACGGGCTGGTTTTCTTTTTGTAATCCGTGATTGACTGTAGACCCTGCCACATACCTCTTGTGTCTGAGCTGTTGAATTGCGACTCTATTTTGTCTCTATACTGGGACTTAGCTAGTTTGATTGCCTTGCGGAGAGAATAGCTACAACTGTTTGTATTCGGTCATGTTTCCGGTCACCTTGCCCTGGTTAAAAGCAGTGGTTCGCGCTTTCAGTTTCACGCGAATGCTGCCATCAATCCACGGTTTCTGGTTTGGGAATGTTTTAATCGTTGCTGTGGGTACGACATCGTCAATGCACTTTCTAATGAACTCGCTCACCGAATCAGCGTATTTGTCAATGTTGTTGTTGGACGCAATGCGGAACATATTCCAATCCGCGTGATCGAAGCAGTCTTGAAGCGTGGAATCAGATTGGTCGGACCAGCGTTGAACAGACCTGCGCGCGGGAGCTTGCTGTTTTAGTTTCTGTTTGTAGGCTGGAAGCAACAAAATGGAGTCGTGGTCAGCTTTTCCGAAAGGTGGGCGGGGAGGGCCTTATATGCGTCGCGGAAGTTAGTATAACAATGATCCAAGGTTTTACCAGCCCTGGTAGCACAATCGATATGCTGATAGAATTTAGGGAGTTTTGTTTTCAGATTAGCCTTGTTGAAATCCCCAGCTACGATGAATGCAGCCTCAGGGTGTGTGGTTTCCAGTTTACAAAGAGTCAGATAAAGTTTGTTCAGGGCCATCGATGTGTCTGCTTGGGGGGGAATATATACGGCTGTGATTATAATCGAAGAGAATTCCCTTGGTAGATAATGAGGTCAACATTTGATTGTGAGGAATTCTAGATCGGGTGAACAGAATGACTTGAGTTCCTGTATGTTGTTATGATCACACCACGTCTCGTTAATCATAAGGCATACACCCCCGCCCCCTCTTCTTACCAGAAAGATGTATGTTTCTGTCGGCGCGATGCGTGAAGAAAGCAGCTGGCTGCACCGACTCCGTTAGCGTCACTTGAGTTAGCCATGTTTCCGTGAAGCAGAGAACGTTACAATCTCTGATGTCTCTCTGGAATGTTACCCTTGCTCTGATTTCATCAACCTTATTGTCAAGAGACTGGACATTGGCGAGTAGTATGCTAGGGAGTGGAGCGCGATGTGCCCGTCTCCGAAGCCTGACCAGGAGACCGCTACGTTTTCCCCTTTTACGGCGTCGCATAGGGTCGCCGGCTGGGATCAGATCCATTGTATTGGGTGGAAGGCAAAACACTGGATCCGTTTCGGGAAAGTCGTATTCCTGGTTGTAACGGTGGTGAGTTGACGTTGCTCTTATATTCAGTAGTTCCTCCCGACTGTATGTAATGAAACCTAAGATTACCTGGGGTACCAATGTAAGGAATAACACATAAAAAAACAAAATACTGCATATTTTCCAAGGAACGCGAAGCGAGGCGGCCATCTCGGTCGGCGCCGGAAGTTTGATGATGCCACAGTGAATCAGTTTGTATACACGGCCGTACAATAACCTCCTCACTCTCACTACTGAGAGGACAGGAACTGAACATCCCATTCAGACAGCTTCACTCTCTCTACTGAGAGGACAGGAACTGAAACATCCCATTCAGACAGAGCTTCACTCTCTCTACTGAGAGGACAGGAACTGAAACATCCCATTCAGACAGAGCTATCACTCTCTCTACTGAGAGGACAGGAACTGAAACATCCCATTCAGACAGAGCTTCACTCTCTCTACTGAGAGGACAGGAACTGAAACATCCCATTCAGACAGAGCTTCACTCTCTCTACTGAGAGGACAGGAACTGAAAACATCCCATTCAGACAGAGCTTCACTCTCTCTACTGAGAGGACAGGAACTGAAACATCCCATTCAGACAGAGCTTCACTCTCTCTACTGAGAGGACAGGAACTGAAACATCCCATTCAGACAGAGCTTCACTCTCTCTACTGAGAGGACAGGAACTGAAACATCCCATTCAGACAGAGCTTCACTCCCTCTACTGAGAGGACAGGAACTGAAACATCCCATTCAGACAGAGCTTCACTCTCTCTACTGAGAGGACAGGAACTGAAACATCCCATTCAGACAGAGCTTCACTCTCTACTGAGAGGACAGGAACTGAAACATCCCATTCAGACAGAGCTTCACTCTCTCTACTGAGAGGACAGGAACTGAAACATCCCATTCAGACAGAGCTTCACTCTCTCTACTGAGAGGACAGGAACTGAAACATCCATTCAGACAGAGCTTCACTCTCTCTACTGAGAGGACAGGAACTGAAACATCCCATTCAGACAGAGCTTCACTCTCTCTACAAACATCTCTTGTTTTTCTAGAGTTCCTCTCTATGAAGTAACAGTATATAGTATAGCATCATATTCTGCTGTTGGTGTCTGGTCCATTTGAGCAATATCCATGTGATGCAGTGTTGACTTGGTGATGATGATGATGTTCAGACAATGTCTTTGAATGATCCTTTATCTCATTGTAATCAATAATCACTGACTCACTTGAACTGACACATCTGATTAATGGCTTGTCCCTCTTTCAGTCAAGAAGCAGAAGTGTTGCAGTCAGAGGTTTTTAACCTGTCTGGCTCCGGCGTTCCGCTAGCGGAACTCCTCCCACATTCCACTGAAAAGGCAGAGCGCGAAATTCAAAAGATATTTTTTAGAAATATTTAACTTTCACACATTAACAAGTCCAATACAGCAAATGAAAGATACACATCTTGTGAATCCAGTCAACATGTCCGATTTTTTTAATGTTTTACAGCGAAAACACCACATATATTTATGTTAGCTCACCACCAAATACAAAAAAGGACAGACATTTTTCACAGCACAGGTAGCATGCACAAAGCCAACCTAACTAACCAAGAACCAACCAAACTAACCAAGAAACAACTTCATCAGATGACAGTCTTATAACATGTTATACAATAAATCTATGTTTTGTTCGAAAAATGTGCATATTTGAGGTATAAATCAGTTTTACATTGCAGCTACCATTACAGCTACCGTCAGAAATAGAACCGAAGCAGCCAGAGTAATTACAGACACCAACGTCAAATACCTAAATACTCATCATAAAACATTTCTGAAAAATCGATGGTGTACAGCAAATTAAAGACAAACATCTTGTGAATCCAGCCAATATTTCCGATTTTTTAAGTGTTTTACAGCGAAAACACAATATAGCATTATATTAGCTTACTACAATAGCCTACCACACTACCGCATTCATTCATCAAGGCACGTTAGTTAGCGATAGCAATAGGCACGTTAGCGATAGGGAATAAACCAGCAAAAGATATTAATTTTCACTAACCTTCATAAACCTTCATCAGATGACAGTCCTATAACATCAGGTTATACATACACTTATGGTTTGTTCGAAAATGTGCATATTTATAGCTGAAATCAGTGGTTATACATTGTGCTAACGTAGCATCTTTTTCCCAGAATGTGCGGATATTTTTATGACACTCCAACTATTCTGACCAAATAACTCTTCATAAACGTTACTAGAAAATACATGTTGTATAGGAAATGATAGATACACTAGTTCTTAATGCAATCGCAGTGTTAGAATTCTAAAAATAACTTCATTACGACATCCAGCTTAGGTATAGCGAGAGAGTACCCAAAATTTGGGCGCAAACGACTAGTACAACATGTTCGACAGATATATGAAATAGCATCATAAAATGGGTCCTACTTTTGATGATCTTTCATCAGAATGTTGTACAAGGGGTCCTTTGTCGGGAACAATCGTTGTTTGGATTTAGAATGTCCTCTTCTCCAGTCAATTAGCACGGAAAGCTAGCAAAGTGGCGCTAAGCTCTCCTTCCTGAACAAAGGCACACAACGCAACACGCCTAACGTCCCGAATAAATTTCAATAATCTAATAAAACTATATTGAAAAAACATACTTTACGATGATATTGTCACATGTATCAAATAAAATCAAAGCCGGAAATATTAGTCGTCCATAACGACAGCTTATCAGAAGGCAAATCCAGGTCCCTTCGCGCTCTCCAGAAAACAGGAAACTGGTGACACGTCATGCCGAGAGCTATTATTCGACCCCAGATCAAGTTACACACTCCATTTCTTCTCTCACTGCCTGTCGACATCTAGTGGAAGAAGTATGAAGTGCATCTATACTAATAAATATCAAGGACATTAATAGGCAGGCCCTGGAACAGTGCATCGATTTCAGATTTTCCACTTCCTGTCAGGAAGTTTGTTGCAAAAGGAGTTCTGTTTTACTCACAGATATAATTCAAACGGTTTTAGAAACTAGAGAGTGTTTTCTATCCAATAGTAATAATAATATGCATATTGTACGAGCAAGAATTGAGTACGAGGCCGTTTAAATTGGGCACGATTTTCCCCCAAAGTGAAAACAGTGCCCTCTGTCCTCAACAGGTTAATAACACACTCAGTGGTCAGTTTACTAGGTAACAGTGTTTCAGCTGCAGTCATTTAACAGTAAAGGATTACAATAAGACACTCAGTGGTCAGTTTACTAGGTAACAGTGTTTCTGCTGCAGTCATTTAACCTTTCATTGATACCCTTCCCGGATCCGGGAGCATCCTCATCAAAAAATCTGACTAGCATAGCCTAGCCTAACGCGACAGGGATATCATATAATATAATTTCATGAAATCACAAGTCCAATACAGCAAATGAAAGATAAACATCTTGTGAATCCAGCCATCATTTCCGATTTTTAAAATGTTTTACAGCGAAAACACAATATGTATTTATATTAGCTAACCACAATAGCCAAACACACAACGGCATGTTTTCACCATGTTTCCACCGCATAGGTAGCTTTCACAAAACCCAGAAATAGAGATAAAATTAATCACTAACCTTGAACAACTTCATCAGATGACAGTCTTATAACATCATGTTATACAATACATTTATGTTTTGTTCGAAAATGTGCATATTTGAGGTATAAATCGTAGTTTTACATTGCAGCCACCATCACAAATAGCACCAAAGCAGCCAGAATAATTACAGAGATCAACGTGAAATAAATAAATACTCATCATAAAACATTTATGAAAAATACATGGTGTACAGCAAATGAAAGATAAACATCTTGTGAATCCAGCCAATATTTCCGATTTTTTTAAGTGTTTTACAGCGAAAACACAATATATATTTCTATTAGCTCACCACAATAGCCAAACACACAACGCCATTTATTCACCGTAAAGATAGCTTTCACAAAACCGACAAATAGAGATAAAATTAATCACTAACCTTTGGACAACTTCATCAGATGACAGTCTTATAACATCATGTTATACAATACACTTATGTTTTGTTCGAAAATGTGCATATTTAGAGCTGCAAATCGTGGTTATACATTGTGAATACGTAGCAACAATTCACCAAAATCTCCGGAGATATTTTGGACAGTCACCTAATCTAATCAAAGAACTCATCATAAACTTGACATAAAAAGACTTGTATGGCAAATGAAAGATACACTGGTTCTTAATGCAGCCGCTGTTTAGATTTTTTAAATAACTTTACTACAACATACAAAATGCATTATTGTGAGACAGCGCTCACCTATTCTCACCGTGTTGGAGCCAACATTTACCACAAAAATACGAAATAACATCATAAATATTCTCCTACTTTTGCTGATCTTCCATCAGAATGTTGTGCAAGGACTCCTATTTCCAGAATAAATCGTTGTTTGGTTTTAGAATGTCCATTTCTTCTGTCGAATTGGGAACTTTGGCTAGCATTGTGGCGCGAACATGCCCATCAACTCTTAGCGCATGGAACGAAAAATTCCAAAGTTCCCAATAAACGTTGAATAAACTGGTCAAACTCGGGTGAAAAATCCTACTTTATGATGATTTTCTCATATGTATCAAATAAAATCAGAGCCGGAGCAATTCGCCGTGTATACCGAACACTTTTCAGAAGACAATGTGGAGCTCCCTCACGCGCCGTCGAAAACTGACAAAAGACCGGACCTGCCACTCCAAAAGCTCTTATTCGGCCTCACATCAAGCTAGACACCCCATTCAACCTTCTACTGCCTGTTGACATCTAGTGGACGGCGTATGAAGTGCATACAGATCCATAAATAAAAGCCAGTTGAATAGGCAGGCCCTGACACAGAGCCTCGTTTTCAGATTTTTCACTTCCTGTATGGAAGTTTGCTGCCAATTGAGTTCTGTTTTACTCACAGATATAATTCAAACAGTTTTAGAAACTTCAGAGTGTTTTCTATCCAATAGTAATAATAATATGCATATTGTATGATCTAGAACAGAGTACGAGGCCGTTTAATTTGGGCACGATTTTTTCCAAAGTGAAAACAGCGCCCCCCTATTCACAAGAATTAACAGTAAATGATTACAATAAGACACTCAGTGGTCAGGTTACTAAGTAACAGTGTTTCAGCTGCAGTCATTTAACAGTAAAGATTACAATAAGACACTCAGTGGTCAGTTTACTAAGTAACAGTGTTTCAGCTGCAGTCATTAACTGTGGTGCTTCGTCACTGCAAAATCATTGCCCAAAAATATTTATGTAGAGGCACACTTTGAAAATACTCGAACAGTCCACATTTACTTTTTGTGTTCTGAATACAAAAATCGGCCAACCCCATAGTAGAATAGTTGATCTGTTTACCTAGTCGGTGTCACGGCTGTCATAAGAAGAGGAACAAGGTGCAGCGTGGTGAGCGTACATACTATTAATAGTAGATGTCGCCAACAAAACAATAAACAATACCAAAACAAACCGTGAAGCTTAAGGCAATGTGTGACAGTACCCCCAAAGGTGCGGACTCCGGCCGCAAAACCTGAACCTATAGGGGATGGTCTGGGTGGGCATCCATCCGCGGTGGCGGCTCAGGTGCGGGACGCAGAACCCGCTACACCTCTGGCTCACCCCGCTTTGGTGACGCCTCTGGTGTGGGGGACCTCGCCGCCGCCCCCGGACTGGGCACCCTCGTTGTGGGCCCCGGACTGGGCACCCTCGTTGCTGCAGGCCCCGGAATGGGCACCCTCGTTGCTGCGGGCCCCGGACTGGCGACCCTCGTTGTGGGCCCCGGACTGGAGGCCGTCGCTGGAGGCTCCGGACTGGAGGCCTTCGTTGGAGGCTTCGTGCCATGTCTCACCTCTGGAGGCTTCTTGCCATGGATCATCACTGGAGGCTTCGTGACATGGATCATCACTGGAGGCTTTGTGCCATGGATCATCCCTGGAGGCTTCGTGCCATGGATCATCATTGGAGGTTTCTTGCCATGGATCATCACTGGAGTGGAGAGACACACAGGAGGCCTGGCTCTGGGAGCAGGCACAGGACTCACCAGGCTGGGGAGACATACAGGAGGATTAGTTCTTGGCCGAGGCACAGGACTCACCAGGCTGGGGAGACATACAGGAGGCCTTGTCCTTGGCCGAGGCACCGGATACACTGGGCCGTGGAGGCGCACTGGAGGTCTCGAGCTAAGAGCCTGCACAACCCGTCCTGGCTGGATGGTGACTTTGGCCCGGCACGTGCGGGGCGCAGGCACAGGACACACTGGGCTGTGCAGACGCACTGGAGACACAGTGCGCAGAGCCGGCGCAGGATATCCTGTCCCGAGGAGACGCCCTGGAGGTCTGGAGAGCAGGGCTGGCACAATCCGTCCTGGCTGGATGCTCACCCTAGCCCGGGCTTCCTTGCAAGCCATGTTCCCTCATAACGTTGCCGCTCCGCTTTAGCTGCTGCCTTCGCCTTCCTCTCTGCTTCTACCTTCTCCCAGGGCAGGCGATCCTTCCCGGCCAGGATCTCCTCCCACGTCCAGAATCCCTTGCCATTTAAAATGTCCTCCCATGTCCAGTCCTCCTTCTTACCACGCTGCTTGGTCCTTTGGTGGGAAGTTCTGTCACGGCTGTCGTAAGAAGAGGAACAAGGTGCAGCGTGGTAAGCGTACATACTTTTAATAGTAGATGTTTCCAACAAAACAATAAACAATACCAAAACAAACCGTGAGGCTTAAGGCAATGTGCCATCAAACAAAGTTAACTTCCCACAAAGACAGGTGGGAAAAAAGGATACCTAAGTATGGTTCCCAATCAGAGACAACGATAGACAGCTGTCCCTGATTAAGAACCATACCTGGCCAAAACATAGAAATAGAAAATCATAGAAACACAATACAAAGAATGCCCACCCCAAATCACACTCTGACCAAACCAAATAGAGACATTAAAAGGCTCTCTACGGTCAGGGAGTGACAATCGGCTTGTTGTTGTGTGTTCTATGCAAGATAAATATTCCTCTGAAGGCGTATTCAAGTTACGAGTGCCATAGGGAGGGAAACATGCATTCTGACAAGCAGTCAATGCACAACAAAACAGCAGTTTTAATGGCCAATGTTAAAAAGAGGGTGATCCCAGCTTTCAATTCCTACTTTATTTATTTCTCAACTCCTAAAAACCTTTTAGCAAAGTCCTGGTTAAAAACGTTACCACCCTGCAATTCCCCATGAGTGTATAGCGGAGAGTGGGGCTAAATGTAAAATGGGTCAACTGTACGGTAACTTTGGGTAAAACGCCACCCTACCTCAATATTATTTTGGGGGGGGGAGTGACTTCAACTGTGATGAGACATTACTTTTTTTAGATGAGCAAATGTTTGTGTCAATTGGGGGGGGGGGGGGGGGGGGGGTTGTAACATGAAGGGGTTTCTGTGAGAAGTACAGATTTGTTTTTTGGGACGTAACAAGCATCAATAGATGCTAACTCGTTAAAATATTACATTGGGATCTAGCTAATGATCTAACACAACAAAATGTGTGTCAATGTTCTAGGTGAATGGAATTAGGCGCAGTCAGGCGCAGGACACAGGTATGAGTAAAGCCACGATATTTACTCAAATTCAACAATAATACAACAAGGATGAACATAAAACATCCAGATCACGTACACGGAACCACTTGACAAAAACAATCACGCACAAAACAAAAGGGGAAGCCAGAGGGTTAAATAAGGAACACTGATTATGGAATGAAAACCAGGTGAGTATAATGAAGACAAAACAAAAAAAATGAAACATGGATCGGTGGTGCCTAGAAAGCCGGTGACGTCGACCGCCGAACACCGGCCTCGGGGACAATCCGGAGGACGAGACGCAGGGCGATCCGGATGGAGACGGTGAAATTCCTGCATTAAGGACGAATCCAGGATGTCCTCCACCGGCACCCAGCATCTCCCTTCCGGACCGTACCCCTCCCACTCCACGAGGTACTGGAGGCCTC
>NW_024058203.1:0-63871 GCF_016432855.1 Salvelinus namaycush
CGTGCCTCTCCCTCTTTGTCTCTGTCCCTCCGTGCCTCTCCTTCTTTGTCTCTGTCCCTCCGTGCCTCTCCCTCTTTGTCTCTGTCCTCCGTGCCTCTCCCTCTTTGTCTCTGTCCCTCCGTGCCTCTCCTTCTTGTCTCTGTCCCCCCCGTGCCTCTCCCTCTTTGTCTCTGTCCCTCCGTGCCTCTCCCTCTTTGTCTCTGTCCCTCCGTGCCTCTCCCTCTTTGTCTCTTCCCCTCCGTTGCCTCTCCCTCTTTGTCTCTGTCCCTCCGTGCCTCTCCCTCTTGTCTCTGTCCCTCCGTGCCTCTCCTTCTTTGTCCTCTGTCCCTCCGTGCCTCTCCTCTTTGTCTCTGTCCCTCCGTGCCTATCCTTCTTTGTCTCTGTCCCTCCGTGCCTCTCCCTCTTTGTCTCTGTCCCTCCGTGCCTCTCCTTCTTTGTCTCTGTCCCTCCGTGCCTCTCCTTCTTTGTCTCTGTCCCTCCGTGCCTCTCCCTCTTGTCTCTGTCCCTCCGTGCCTCTCCCTCTTTGTCTCTGTCCCTCCGGTGCCTCTCCTTCTTTGTCTCTGTCCCTCCGTGCCTCTCCTTCTTTGTCTCTGTCCTCCGTGCCTCTCCCTTCTTGTCTCTGTCCCTCCGTGCCTCTCCCTCTTTGTCTCTGTCCCTCCGTGCCTCTCCCTCTTTGTCTCTGTCCCTCCGTGCCTCTCCTTCTTTGTCTCTGTCCCTCCGTGCCTCTCCCTCTGTCTCTGTCCCTCGTGCCTCTCCCTCTTTGTCTCTGTCCCTCTGTGCCTCCCTCTTGTCTCTGTCCTCCGTGCTCTCATCTTGTTCCCTCTTTGTCTCTGTCCCTCCATGCCTCTCCTTCTTTGTTCCCTCTTTGTCTCTGTCCCTCCGTGCCTCTCCTTCTTTGTCTCTGTCCCTCCGTGCCTCTCCTTCTTTGTCTCTGTCCCTCCGTGCCTCTCCCTCTTTGTCTATGTCCCTCCGTGCCTCTCCCTCTTTGTCTCTGTCCCTCCGTGCCTCTCCCTCTTTGTCTCTGTTCCTCCGTGCCTCTCCCTCTTTGTCTCTGTCCCTCCGTGCCTCTCCCTCTTTGTCTCTTCCCCTCCGTGCCTCTCCCTCTTTGTCCTCTGTCCCTCCGGGCCTCTCCCTCTTTGTCTCTGTCCCTCCGTGCTCTCCCTCTTTGTCTCTGTCCCTCCGTGCCTCTCCTTCTTTGTCTCTGTCCCTCCGTGCCTCTCCCTCTTTGTCTCTGTCCCTCCGTGCCTCTCCTTCTTTGTCTCTGTCCCTCCGTGCCTCTCCTTCTTTGTCTCTGTCCCTCCGTGCCTCTCCTTCTTTGTCTCTGTCCCTCCGTGCCTCTCCCTCTGTCTCTGTCCCTCCGTGCCTCTCCCTCTTTGTCTCTGTCCCTCTGTGCCTCCCTCTTTGTCTCTGTCCCTCCGTGCCTCTCCCTCTTTGTCTGTCCCTCCGTGCCTCTCCTTCTTTGTCTCTGTCCCTCCGTGCCTCTCCTTCTTTGTCTCTGTCCCTCCGTGCCTCTCCCTCTTTGTCTCTGTCCCTCCGTGCCTCTCCCTCTTTGTCTCTGTCCCTCCGTGCCTCTCCCTCTTTGTCTCTGTCCCTCCGTGCCTCTCCCTCTTTGTCTCTGTCCCTCCGTGCCTCTCCCTCTTTGTCTCTGTCCCTCCGTGCCTCTCCCTCTTTGTCTCTGTCCCTCCGTGCCTCTCCCTCTTTGTCTCTGTCCCTCCGTGCCTCTCCTTCTTTGTCTCTGTCCCTCCGTGCCTCTCCCTCTTTGTCTCTGTCCCTCCGTGCCTCTCCTTCTTTGTCTCTGTCCCTCCGTGCCTCTCCTTCTTTGTCTCTGTCCCTCCGTGCCTCTCCCTCTTTGTCTCTGTCCCTCCGTGCCTCTCCCTCTTTGTCTCTGTCCCTCCGTGCCTCTCCCTTTTTGTCTCTGTCCCTCGTGCCTCTCCCTCTTTGTCTCTGTCCCTCCGTGCCTCTCCTTCTTTGTCTCTGTCCCTCCGTGCCTCTCCCTCTTTGTCTCTGTCCCTTCGTGCCTCTCCCTCTTTGTCTCTTCCCCTCCATGCCTCTCCTTCTTTGTTCCCTCTTTGTCTCTGTCCCTCCGTGCCTCTCCTTCTTTGTCTCTGTCCCTCCGTGCGTCTCTTTCTTTGTCTCTGTCCCTCCGTGCCTCTCCCGCTTTGTCTCTGTCCCTCCGTGCCTCTCCTTCTTTGTCTCTGTCCTTCCGTGCCTCTCCCTCTTTGTCTCTGTCCCTCCGTGCCTCTCCCCCTTTGTCTCTGTCCCTCCGTGCCTCTCCCTCTTTGTCTCTTCCCCTCCGTTCCTCTCCCTCTTTGTCTCTGTCCCTCCGTGCCTCTCCCTCTTTGTCTCTGTCCCTCCGTGCCTCTCCTTCTTTGTCTCTGTCCCTCCGTGCCTCTCCCTCTTTGTCTCTGTCCCTCCGTGCCTCTCCTTCTTTGTCTCTGTCCCTCCGTGCCTCTCCCTCTTTGTCTCTGTCCCTCCGTGCCTCTCCCTCTTTGTCTCTGTCCCTCCGTGCCTCTCCCTCTTTGTCTCTGTCCCTCCGTGCCTCTCCTTCTTTGTCTCTGTCCCTCCGTGCCTCTCCCTCTGTCTCTGTCCCTCCGTGCCTCTCCCTCTTTGTCTCTGTCCCTCTGTGCCTCCTTCTTTGTCTCTGTCCCTCCGTGCCTCTCCTTCTTTGTTCCCTCTTTGTCTCTGTCCCTCCATGCCTCTCCTTCTTTGTTCCCTCTTTGTCTCTGTCCCTCCGTGCCTCTCCTTCTTTGTCTCTGTCCCTCCGTGCCTCTCCTTCTTTGTCTCTGTCCCTCCGTGCCTCTCCCTCTTTGTCTCTGTCCCTCCGTGCCTCTCCCTCTTTGTCTCTGTTCCTCCGTGCCTCTCCCTCTTTGTCTCTGTCCCTCCGTGCCCCTCCTTCTTTGTCTCTGTCCCTCCGTGCCTCTCCCTCTTTGTCTCTGTCACTCCGTGCCTCTCCTTCTTTGTCTCTGTCCCTCCGTGCCTCTCCCTCTTTGTCTCTGTCCCTCCGTGCCTCTCCTTCTTTGTCTCTGTCCCTCCGTGCCTCTCCTTCTTTGTCTCTGTCCCTCCGTGCCTCTCCCTCTTTGTCTCTGTCCCTCCGTACCTCTCCCTCTTTGTCTCTGTCCCTCCGTGCCTCTCCCTCTTTGTCTCTGTCCCTCCGTGCCTCTCCCTCTTTGTCTCTTCCCCTCCGTGCCTCTCCCTCTTTGTCTCTTCCTCTCCGTGCCTCTCCCTCTTTGTCTCTTCCCCTCCGTGCCTCTCCCTCTTTGTCTCTGTCCCTCCGTGCCTCTCCCTCTTTGTCTCTGTCCCTCCGTGCCTCTCCCTCTTTGTCTCTGTCCCTCCGTGCCTCTCCCTCTTTGTCTCTTCCCCTCCGTGCCTCTCCCTCTTTGTCTCTTCCCCTCCGTGCCTCTCCCTCTTTGTCTCTTCCCCTCCGTGCCTCTCCCTCTTTGTCTCTGTCCCTCCGTGCCTCTCCCTCTTTGTCTCTGTCCCTCCGTGCCTCTCCCTCTTTGTCTCTGTCCCTCCGTGCCTCTCCCTCTTTGTCTCTGTCCCTCCGTGCCTCTCCCTCTTTGTCTCTGTCCCTCCGTGCCTCTCCTTCTTTGTCTCTGTCCCTCCGTGCCTCTCCCTCTTTGTCTCTGTTCCTCCGTGCCTCTCCTTCTTTGTCTCTGTCCCTCCGTGCCCCTCCTTCTTTGTCTCTGTCACTCCGTGCCTCTCCTTCTTTGTCTCTGTCACTCCGTGCCTCTCCCTCTTTGTCTCTGTCCCTCCGTGCCTCTCCCTCTTTGTCTCTGTCCCTCCGTGCCTCTCCTTCTTTGTCTCTGTCCCTCCGTGCCTCTCCCTCTTTGTCTCTGTCCCTCCGTGCCTCTCCTTCTTCGTCTCTGTCCCTCCGTGCCTCTCCCTCTTTGTCTCTGTCCCTCCGTGCCTCTCCTTCTTTGTCTCTGTCCCTCCGTGCCTCTCCCTCTTTGTCTCTGTCCCTCCTTGCCTCTCCCTTTTTGTCTCTGTCCCTCCGTGCCTCCTTCTTTGTCTCTGTCCCTCCGTGCCTCTCCCTCTTTGTCTCTGTCCCTCCGTGCCTCTCCCTCTTTGTCTCTGTCCCTCCGTGCCTCTCCCTCTTTGTCTCTGTCCCTCCGTGCCTCTCCCTCTTTGTCTCTTCCCCTCCGTGTCTCTCCCTCTTTGTCTCTTCCCCTCCGTGCCTCTCCCTCTTTGTCTCTGTCCCTCCGTGCCTCTCCCTCTTTGTCTCTGTCCCTCCGTGCCTCTCCCTCTTTGTCTCTGTCCCTCCGTGCCTCTCCCTCTTTGTCTCTGTCCCTCCGTGCCTCTCCCTCTTTGTCTCTGTCCCTCCGTGCCTCTCCCTCTTTGTCTCTGTCCCTCCGTGCCTCTCCCTCTTTGTCTCTGTCCCTCCGTGCCTCTCCTTCTTTGTCTCTGTCCCTCCGTGCCTCTCCCTCTTTGTCTCTGTCCCTCCGTGCCTCTCCCTCTTTGTCTCTGTCCCTCCGTGCCTCTCCTTCTTTGTCTCTGTCCCTCCGTGCCTCTCCTTCTTTGTCTCTGTCCCTCCGTGCCTCTCCTTCTTTGTCTCTGTCCCTCCGTGCCTCTCCTTCTTTGTCTCTGTCCCTCCGTGCCTCTCCCTCTTTGTCTCATCAGCCTTATTCTAAAATTGATACAATTGTTTTTGCCCCCCTCATCAATCTACACACAATACCCCATAATGACAAAGTGAAAACAGGCTTGTAGAAATTTTTGCTAATTTAGTAAAAATAAAAAACTGAAATACCTTACTTACATAAGTATTCAGATCCTTTGCTATTAGACTCCAAATAAATTGTGTTCAGGTGAATCTTGTTTCCATTGATCATCCTTGAGATGTTTCTACAACTTGGAGTCCAGCTGTAGTAAATTCAATTGATTGGACATGATTAGGAAGACACACACCTGTCTATATAAGGTCCCACAGTTGACAGTTCATGTCAGAGCAAAAACCAAGCCGTTAGGTCGAAGGAATTGTCCGTAGAGCTCAGAGACAGGATTGTGTTGAGGCACAGATCTGGCAACGGGTACCTAAAAATGTCTGCAGCATTGAAGGTCCCCAAGAACACAGTGGCTTCCAACATTCTTAAATGGAAGAGGTTTGGAACCAACAAGACTCTTCCTAGAGCTGGCCGTCTGGCCAAACTGAGCAATTGGGGGAGAAGGGCCTTGGTCAGGGAAGTGACCAAGAACCCGATGGTCACTCTGGCAGAGCTCCAGAGTTCCTCTGTGGAGATGGGAGAACCTTCCAGAAGGACAACCATCTCTGCCAGCACTCCACCAATCAGGCATTCATGGTAGAGTGGCCAGAGGGAAGCCACTCCTCAGTGAAAGGCACATGACAGCCCACTTGGAGTTTGCCAAAAGGCACCTAAAGACACTCAGACCATGAGAAACAAGATTCTCTAGTCTGATGAAACCAAGATTGAAGAGAGGTCTTTGTGAATGGTCAGAAGGTCAGAAGAAAGGTCTTTTGTTTCTGGCCATTTTGAGCCTGTAATCTAACCCACAAATGCTGATGCTCCAGACACTCAACTAGTCTAAAGAAGGCCAGTTTTATTGCTTCTACAATCAGAACAACAGTTTTCAGCTGTGCTAAAATAATTGCAAAAGGGTTTTCTAATGATCAATTAGCCTTTTAAAATGATAAACTTGGATTAGCTAACACAACGTGCCATTGGAACACAGGAGTGATGGTTGCTGATAATGGGCCTCTGTATGCCAATATATTCCATAAAAAAAGTGCCGTTTCCAGCTACAATAGTCTTTTACAACATTAACAATGTCTCTACACTGTATTTCTGATCAATTTGATGTTATTTTAATAGACAAAAAATGTGCTTTTCTTTCAAAAACAAGGACATTTCTAAGTGACCCCAAACTTTTGAACGGTAGTGTACATAACCTACCGTCTCAGAGTAGGAGTACTGATCTAGGATTAGGTTCTCCCCTGTCCATCTTATCCTATTCATTATGATCTAAAATCCTAAACTGATCCTAAATCAGCACTCCTACTCTGATATGCTTGAAACATACAGCCCCTGGTCTCCTAAAAGACAAAACAATAGATTTGAATATTTAGTTTCAAAACCCTAACGAGTTAGACAAAAAAGAAAGAGCGGAGGGAGAGGGAGAGTCAGCGTCCTCCATTTCCAACCCAGGCAGATAGTTTCATCTATTTTCAATTTAACACTCCCTGACTGACTAACAATAACATTTAGAACACCTCCCACCACCATGGCAACGGGGGGTGGCAGGTACTATATGACAGGGCGACGTAGCGGAGGGTGGGTAGTGGCTAGTGCTCTGACTGGAGGAGAGTAATGGTCGCCTGCGGACCGAAATAAATGCATCATAAGATCGTAGCGCCCTTTGATTACTCTGGTTAAGATACAGATGATACTCACTATTCACACTCAGCACTCCCTTCCCATTAGAGGATGGAATATATGGTGTCAAAGTAGCACCCAGCACTTAGTCTACACCTCCTCCCCATGCTCCCCTATCCTCTCCTCTGATGCAAATGTTTTTCAGTTATTGAAGAGGTGTCTGGATCCATTTAATTATAAGCAAACATTGTGTCTCAGACAGTCTTCCCCCTGTGTGTCTGCCAAGGGCATGAGGAGGAGGGAGAGGAGGAGGATGGAGAGGAGCAAACTCAAATGAGGAAAACAGCTCTATTTGAATTTTCCTTTCCTTGCACCAACTCTCTTCTCCTCTTTCCACATATGTTCTCCTCTTTCCACATATGTTCTCCTCTTTCCACATATCTTCTCCTCTCCACATATCTTCTCCTCTCTTTCCACATATCTTCTCCTCTTTCCACATATCTTCTCCTCTTTTTCTACATATCTTCTCCTCTTTTTCCACATATCTTCTCCTCTTTTTCCACATATCTTCTCCTCTTTTTCCACATATCTTCTCCTCTTTCCACATATCTTCTCCTCTTTCCACATATCTTCTCCTCTTTCCACATATCTTCTCCTCTTTTTCCACATATCTTCTCCTCTTTTTCCACATATCTTCTCCTCTTTCCACATATCTTCTCCTCTTTCCACATATCTTCTCCTCTTTCCACATATCTTCTCCTCTTTCCACATATCTTCTCCTCTTTTTCCACATATCTTCTCCTCTTTTTCCACATATCTTCTCCTCTTTTTCCACATATCTTCTCCTCTTTCCACATATCTTCTCCTCTTTCCACATTCCTTCTCCTCTTTCCACATATCTTCTCCTCTTTTTCCACATATCTTCTCCTCTCTTTCCACATATCTTCTCCTCTCTTTCTACATATCTTCTCCTCTCTTTCTACATATCTTCTCTCTTTCTACATATCTTATCCTCTCTTTCTACATATCTTATCCTCTCTTTCTACATATCTTATCCTCTCTTTCTACATATCTTCTCTCTTTCTACATATCTTCTCTCTTTCTACATATCTTCTCCTTTCTTTCTACATATCTTCTCTCTTTCCACATCTTCTCCTCTCTTTCTACATATCTTCTCTCTTTCCACATATCTTCTCCTCTCTTTCTACATATCTTCTCTCTTTCCACATCTTCTCCTCTCTTTCTACATATCTTCTCTCTTTCCACATATCTTCTCCTCTCTTTCTACATATCTTCTCCTCTCTTTCTACGTATCTTCTCCTCTCTTTCTACATATCTTCTCCTCTTTTTCCACATATCTTCTCCTCTTTTTCCACATATCTTCTCCTCTTTTTCCACATATCTTCTCCTCTCTTTCTACATATCTCCTCTCTTTCCACATATCTTCTCCTCTCTTTCCACATATCTTCTCCTCTTTTTCCACATATCTTCTCCTCTTTTTCCACATATCTTCTCCTCTCTTTCCACATATCTTCTTCTCTTTCCACATATCTTCTCCTCTTTCCACATATCTTCTCCTCTTTCTACATATCTTCTCTCTTTCTACATATCTTCTCTCTTTCTACATATCTTCTCCTTTCTTTCTACATATCTTCTCCTTTCTTTCTACATATCTTCTCTCTTTCTACATATCTTCTCTCTTTCTACATATCTTCTCTCTTTCTACATATCTTATCCTCTCTTTCTACATATCTTATCCTCTCTTTCTACATATCTTATCCTCTCTTTCTACATATCTTCTCTCTTTCTACATATCTTCTCTCTTTCTACATATCTTCTCTCTTTCTACATATCTTCTCCTTTCTTTCTACATCATCTTCTCTCTTTCTACATATCTTCTCTCTTTCCACATATCTTCTCCTCTCTTTCTACATATCTTCTCTCTTTCCACATCTTCTCCTCTCTTTCTACATATCTTCTCTCTTTCCACATATCTTCTCCTCTCTTTCTACATATCTTCTCCTCTCTTTCTACGTATCTTCTCCTCTCTTTCTACATATCTTCTCTCTTTCTACATATCTTCTCCTCTCTTTCTACATATCTTCTCCTCTCTTTCTACACATCTTCTTCTCTTTCCACATATCTTCTCCTCTTTCCACATATCTTCTCCTCTTTCCACATATCTTCTCCTCTTTTTCCACATATCTTCTCCTCTTTTTCCACATATCTTCTCCTCTTTTTCCACATATCTTCTCCTCTTTCCACATATCTTCTCCTCTTTCCACATTCCTTCTCCTCTTTCCACATATCTTCTCCTCTTTCTACATATTTTCTCTCTTTCTACATATCTTCTCCTTTCTTTCTACATATCTTCTCCTTTCTTTCTACATATCTTCTCCTTTCTTTCTACATATCTTCTCCTCTCTTTCTACATATCTTCTCTCTTTCTACATATCTTCTCTCTTTCTACATATCTTCTCTCTTTCCACATATCTTCTCCTTTCTTTCCACATATCTTCTCCTTTCTTTCTACATATCTTCTCCTTTCTTTCTACATATCTTCTCCTTTCTTTCTACATATCTTCTCCTTTCTTTCTACATATCTTCTTCTCTCTTTCTACATATCTTCTTCTCTCTTTCTACATATCTTATCCTCTCTTTCTACATATCTTCTCCTTTCTTTCTACATATTGCCTCCCTTTTACCACCTATCATTTCCCCTCTTTCCACCTATAATTTCCCCTCTTTCCACCTATAATTTCCCCTCTTTCCACCTCTTCGCCCCTCTTTCCACCTCTTCGCCCCTCTTTCCACCTCTCCTCGCCCCTCTTTCCACCTCTCCTCGCCCCTCTTTCCACCTCTCCTCTCCCCTCTTTGCCCCTCTATTCTCCAGCCTGTCTGTTGTGCTGTTGGTGTGTAGCAGCTGATGGACTGTGTCAGATAATTGACCATAAAGCAGGTAATCAATACCTGGGCAACAACACTATTAAGACCGCTGTTGAGGCAGTCGCTCCTTCACTTCACACGCACGGACACACACATGCACACACACAAACACGCGTATGCAGACACACACAAACGGACGCACGCAAACAAACATTCACATACACACATACAGGTCATTCCACCAATTCAGTGCTTTTTGAGAAGTAGACCTTCGTCACATTTTATATATTTTTTGACATTCTGTCCTGAAGACCACATGTTCAACACTATTAAGTGCCAAATAAAGTAACAGGATTGACCATAACAGGGTTGATGACTTCATCTTAAATCAGCTATAAATCCCCTTGACAGAGGAAATGGAAGCAAGTTGTGTGCAACAGGAAGTGGCAATTGAATGCAACCCACTGGGCACAGACGTCATTTCAACGTCTAGTTTTGATTTATATTTGGTGGAGTTATCAACTGCTGTGAATTCAACGTGAAATCAAGGAAATACATGTCACCATGTCATTGGATTTAGGGTCAAAGTTGGGTGGAAAAAAGACTAAATTCCCTTACGTTGATCACTTTTTTCAAATCCAAGCAGTTTTCCATGTTGATTCAACGTCATCACATAGATTTTTTTTTGTTTGAAATGACATGGAAACAACATTGATTCAACCAGTTTTTTGGCCAGTGGGAAGTGTCACAAAAATATTGAAATTGTAAAAAATGTCTAGCCTGTCTATGGGTAACAGGGTGACTGACCTGTTATGCTCGACTCAGTCTTCCACCACAAAACACCAGAAAATGGCCAAAAAGAGTAGAATCAGCTCACCTACTTTTACACTATGATTGTGTTTCTTTTGAAAAAAATATATTAAAAGGAATAGTTTCACCATTATTAAAATGAGGGTTCAGTTCACATAACAGGGTTGACCTTAAATGAGCGTTCAGTTCACATAACAGGGTTGACCTTAAATGAGGGTTCAGTTCACATAACAGGGTTGACCTTAATTGAGGGTTCAGTTCACATAACAGGGTTGACCTTAAATGAGGGACAGATGTAAATGAATCACAAATCACATTAAATAAATAATAATCTTCATAGCAACAAAATAACTAGGGCTTTTCAATGATGGTGAAAACTTAGAGAAATGTGGGTTCAAATCTTCCTAGAAGTCACAGATGGTGCACGGAGGGACATGTCAAAATTATACATTTTATCTTTATTCATATACAAAATGTACAGATTACAGATTTATTGAATCTTCCATATGGTTGATATTAAAGGGCACTTCATTGTCAATATTGGTGCACAATTTCTACTTAAAATATCAAAGGGACGCAAAAGGCACTCTTCGTGGACAACCCATGCGCACACACCCCTCCTGCTACTCTGCCTTTTCCTCCCGTCTGTCAGAAAGGGAAGACTATTTAATCATACACATTTGCAACATGACTATTTAAATCACATACAGGACATGTTGGAATTTGTCTGATGTGGTTATACAGTATCTTCCTTCACCATAGACTTATTTTTCCTTTCACACAGCAAAGTTTGGAACCAATGCAGAGTGATATTGTTGCAAGGATTTCTATTCTAATTGCAAAGAAAAATTGGTAGCCTTGCAGAAATGTCTTATTTTTTTGTTAGTTTTGAAAAACAAAATGATGACATTGCTATAACAGAACCCTATTGCTTTACTCTGAGAACTGCCATGGCACATTGTGGTCATTAAGAATGTGCAAAAACACTGAAAATAGACAATATTAATAAACCTCTCCTCCTGGCCAAGCAACCAATGACACCAATAGGAGAAACAGTACCAACCATATTTATGAGCAGAGACAGAGAAAGAGGGAGAGAAAGGAAAGAGAGAGTTGAAGAGCGAGATAATTATAGGAATTATTAGAAAATGAAAGTCGATCGACAACTTAAGCTGAAGAGCCCCCTCCCTCCTTCAAGTGCTGAAACATTAGAACAAAACCTTGCATCCAGGTCACCTGCTCTTTCCATGATGTAGACTGACCAGGGGAATCCAGGTAAAAGCTATGATTCCTTATCAATGTCACTTCAATCAGTGTAGATTAAGGGGAAGAGACAGGTTTAATAAGGATTTGTGCATGTGTGCCATTCAGATCGTGAATGGGCAAGACAAGATATTTCAGTGCTTTTGAATGGGGTATGGTAGTAGATGCCAGGCGCACTGGTTTGTGACAACAACTACAACACTGCTGAGTTTTTCATGCTCAACAGTTCCCTGTGTGTATCAAGAATGGTCCACCACCCAAAGGATATCCAGCCAACTTGACATAACTGTGGGAAGAATTTGGAGTCAACATGAGCCAGCATCCCTGTTGACTGCTTTTGACACCTTGTAGAGTCCATGCCCCGATGTATTGAGTCTGTTCTGAGGGCAAAAGGGGGTGCAACTCCATATTAGGAAGGTGTTCCTAATGTTTGGTATACTCAGTGTATGTTTGTTTACTGTTAAACTTAAAATAGGCCTTTTAGAAGTTTCAGCATCAACCAGAATTAACCAAGCTGATCCTTTGTTAGCCTACGTCCCAAATGGCACCTTATTCCTTACATAGTTCACTACTTTTGGATCTATGTGCCACGGTCAAAAGTAGTGCACTATATGGGGAATAGGGTGCCATTTGGGACAAAGCCTTTAAAACTGTGGATTTAAGCTGTGGTGCGGTGGAGGGAGGGTATTTTGATCAAACAAGCCAGAAGAGGAGTGCTGCATCCCAATGGCTGTCGGCTGTTGTAGTGTAGGTTCTCAGAGGACTCCAGCTACAGATTCAGGCTAGACTGATTTATCTTCTCTTTGGTTGCAGTTCAAATGGCACCCTATTCCCCATATAGTGTACTACTTTTGTATGGGTCCTGGTCAAAAGCAGTGTGCTATATATAGGAAATAGGGTGCCATTTGGGATGCAACCTCTTTCTCATAGCCATGTTGCACTTGAGTTCCCCACTATCTCTCTAGCCCTGCTGCCTCACTGGTCTGCTTCCTAACAGCTCTGTGTTGGTGGGGGAAACTGTTTTTAGACTGTTAAAAATACCATTAAATGAGTTTCTCTCTGTTAGTCCAGCGGATAAGAACCAAAAGTACTGGAGATCGTTCGACTTTATGATACAAGTATCAAACTTGGTACACTAATACTAGATTGTTTGTTTTAACGTAACCTTTATTTAACTAGGTAAGTCAGTTAAGAACAAATTCTTATTTATAATGACGGCCTACCAGAACGACGCTGGGCCAGATGTGCGCAGCTGGGCCTGGATTCAAACCAGGGACTGTAGTGACACCTCTTGCACTGGAGATGCAGTGCCTTAGACCGCTGCGCCACTCGGAGATACCTGGAGACAGTCTGGGAAGCATGTCAGTCAACCAAGGCAGCCATTTATTTTTGGCTATAGTGCAATCACAGATTTTGTCCATTTGGACTAGAACCACTTGACCATATCTCCATATATAATTGGTACATACAACCCAATGATGGCTTCAAATGTTTGAGTGAGTCTGGAAAATACAATTAAATGGCAAACAAATCCATAGATACGTATCCATTAAACATTTTTATGTATCCTTAAACATTTTTGTAAGTAGTTTACATGTAAACATAAAAAAGTAATATGAGTTTTCCCTGAAGTCTACTGATTTCAATGATATATAATATGATATTCTGTTTGTGTCAATTTTAGGAAAATTACAGGAAACATGCCCTGCACAAGTCACTTTAGGTAAAATCCCATAGGAATGTATTATGTCTGGCAGAGAGACGGGTAACCCATTTGAACTAAATACTTTTATGATGAGACCTTTCAGCCTTTACCCAAAGTAAGTTAAAGTCTAAACAAAGATGTCTAGTAATAGTGCCATTGCAGATTTAACCTATTAGTGCTATTTTTTATGTGCTGCTGAGCAAAGAAAAGTTAATGACGTAATTTCTCAATAATAATTGCATATGCAAAAAACGCATAATCCAAATGCAACATCTGCCTATGCCTACACACATTGACTTGAATAAATGTTTGTATTTTTTATACTGTCAAACACCAAATTAGGCCTACCTAATTTCAAAATAGGCCATCATCACTGTCAATCATGAATGACAATTCTTCTTGTTTTACAGGTGAAACGTCCAAGCTGCATTCTGAATGCCAACCATAACCATTTTATCTCACTCGGTTTCATGAAAATATGCATTTAGATGAGTGATGTGAGTAAAATATTCTTTGTGCGGATTTCAGAGTAGATGACAGTAATAAGCTTCAGACTAGCCTACTGTATTGTTTTCATCAGAGCACATTTATCCTATGGTGCATGCTGTTTAGTTTTGGCCGCATCATGAGTAAAGAACGTGACCAAGATGGTCATATCAAGGATCATTTAGCTATTTGATTGGGAATCTTAGGAAACCTTTAGGTATCCCCCAAAAATTATTTGATGAAACATTGAATTTGGACTTACTGCTATTAGCCCATAGAAATGCATTGAATAACAGATTCATACATGGAAAAACAGACACACAAAATATATGTAAAGGAAGTTTGTTTTAAAGTGTCTGTCCTATATCTGCGAGATTTTTTTCTTTTAAAGATCAGGAAACTGACTGCGGAAATTTGCTAGAGGGTTATTAAATATTTTGTAGAAAAGTGCCCATAAATCTACCAAAATGACTGATTCTTGAACACTTTCATTTTTAGAGTATTACATTTAAACTCTTAAAACTGTCAAATGGCTGTTCCCTAAAGTATACTAATTACAATGATATAAAACATGATATTCTGTATTTTGTCATTTTCAAGAAATGTGACAAGAAACCTTCCCTGTACTTCCTTCCCTATAATTAGAATGCTGTAAATGGACCATGGACATGGAACCAATCCAATAGAACTCTACCTTTTTGAATGAGATGTATAGGACACGATACTAAGGCTACCATTACTTATTATGCAAGCACTGTTTAGGTACATGTTATATATCATTCTAATCCATAGATATCAGATATTGTGAAAAAGCATTGATTTGGACAGCATTTTGGCTACATTTGTGGTCATATAAAAAAAAAACATCAACAACAAAAAAACATGATCCATTTGATTGTATTTTCCACAATACCTTGAACATTTTAAAATCCATAACAGTCTAAGCCCAGTCTAAGAGGGGTTACAAATGCATTGAATAACAGATTCACTACATGGAGCAACAGATAGTCCCCCCCAAAAATCAAAAGGATGTTCTGAAGTGTCTGTCCTACAGTGCCTTGACTTTTTCCACATTTTGTAACATTACAGCGTTATTCTCAAATGAATTAAATAAATAAAAATCCTCAGCAATCTACACACAATACCCCATAATGACAAAGCGAAAACAGGTTTTTAGAAATGTTTCTTGGCCCCGGTGATATACTGGGCCGTACGCACTACCCTCTGTAGTGCCTTGCGGTCGGAGGCTGAGCAATTGCCATACCAAGCAGTGATGCAACCTGTCAGGATGCTCTCGATGTTGCAGCTGTAGAACCTTTTGAGGATCTGAGGACCCATGATACTGAGCGACCTTCAGACGAGTCTTGTGAGGCCTGTGGGCGTCTTAGAGCAAAACAATCGATATGTACGTGACAGTCTCATCTTTCCATAGAGGGGTCATTATAGTTTCTAGGCCAAACTGTCCGGACGCTACAAGCGATTTTGTGAGAAGTCCAATGTCTCATGGTCTGACAAACATCACTTTAGCTCTGTCATCTTTCACCGCAGATGCGGAAGTGCGGCATTGGCGGATGCAGTGGATTGAGACGCATTCAATGCTAAAAAACATATACAGTATCTCTAGCTTAAACTGACATTTTTTTATAGGGATTTTTTTATTATGCCAATTAGATTTCCACGAGGGTGTGGACATCGACTCTATGGGGTTTTAAGCTATCATTAGGCCTAATATACTGTACCACTTACTAATGAAGGCCAATTACAATTACAACACACGAATCTTAGGGGATATTTCCACCACATTTCTGCATAAAATTTAAAGGACACATTCATAAGGCACACTTGGGTCATAGTATTGTATTCTCTACACCACTTCAAACATTTTAAGCCATCACTTGGCTGTATGTACCAATTATTTATGGCAATATGGCCATGTGAATCCTGTCCAGTTAGAACCAATGTAAGTGGTTGGTGGTCATTTTGGAAAACCAGTATTTTTTTAGGGTATAATAGGTTATTAAATCTGCAATGGCACTAGCTAGACATCTTTATGTAACATTCCACTCACTTTGTGTAAATACTGAAAGGTCTCATCATAATGGTTTTACCTGTCTCTGCTGGACATAATGCATTCCTATGAGATTGTACCTAAAGTGACTTGTGCAGGGCAGATTTCCTGTTATATTTCTTAAAATTTACACAAAACAGAATATCATATTATATGTCATTGAAATCATTAGACTTCACCAAACACCTGTATACTTTTTTGCCGTGTTTACATGTCACCTATTGGAAATGGCCAGGAAAACATTTACAAAAAACATTGTTGGCACATGTTTTCAACATTTTTAAAGGATACGTATTTATGGCATCTTTGAGACATTTTATTGGGTTTTACAGACCCCCTCAAACATTTTAAGCCATAATTGGGCTGTATGTACCAAAACGGCCCCATTCAGCTGGCTGGCGGCTGTACAAAAACCCTCAGAGTGGAGCAGCATACTACTGAGATGAACTTGATCAACCAAGTTCATTTCACCTGTTGACTCTCTCTCAATGCCACACACAATTATCAGGACTGCCCTGATAAGCTCAATCAAATCAAATTGTATTGGTCACATAGACATATTTAGCAGATGTTATTGCGGGTGTAGTGAAATGTTTGTGTTCCTAGCTACAACAATACACATCTATAAAAGTGAAAGAATGGAATTAAGAAATACAGAAATATTAGGACGAGCAATGTAGGAGTCTGGAGTGTGTGTGTGTGCATATATGTGTGTATATATATATATACAGTGGGGAGAACAAGTATTTGATACACTGACGATTTTGCAGGTTTTCCTACTTACAAATCATGTAGAGGTCTGTAATTTTTATCATAGGTACACTTCAACTGTGAGAGACGGAAAATCCAGAAAATCACATTGTATGATTTTTAAGTAATTAATTAGCATTTTATTGCATGACATAAGTATTTGATACATCAGAAAAGCAGAACTTAATATTTGGTACAGAAACCTTTGTTTGCAATTACAGAGATCATACGTTTCATGTAGTTCTTGACCAGGTTTGCACACACTGCAGCAGGGATTTTGGCCCACTCCTCCATACAGATCTTCTCCAGATCCTTCAGGTTTCGGGGCTGTCGCTGGGCAATACGGACTTTCAGCTCCCTCCAAAGATTTTCTATTGGGTTCAGGTCTGGAGACTGGCTAGGCCACTCCAGGACCTTGAGATGCTTCTTACGGAGCCACTCCTTAGTTGCCCTGGCTGTGTGTTTCGGGTCGTTGTCATGCTGGAAGACCCAGCCACGACCCATCTTCAATGCTCTTACTGAGGGAAGGAGGTTGTTGGCCAAGATCTCGCGATACATGGCCCCATCCATCCTCCCCTCAATACGGTGCAGTCGTCCTGTCCCCTTTGCAGAAAAGCATCCCCAAAGAATGATGTTTCCACCTCCATGCTTCACGGTTGGGATGGTGTTCTTGGGGTTGTACTCATCCTTCTTCTTCCTCCAAACACGGCGAGTGGAGTTTAGACCAAAAAGCTCTATTTTTTGTCTCATCAGACCACATGACCTTCTCCCATTCCTCCTCTGGATCATCCAGATGGTCATTGGCAAACTTCAGACGGGCCTGGACATGTGCTGGCTTGAGCAGGGGGACCCATGAGAATGCTGTTGACTACAGCTCAGCGTTCAACACCATAGTTCCCACAAAGCTCATCACTAAGCTAAGGACCATGGGACTGAACACCTCCCTCTGCAACTGGATCCTGGACTTCCTGATGGGCTGCACCCCAGGTGGTAATTGGTAGACAACACATTTGCCACACTGATCCTCAACACTGGGGCCCCTCAGAGGTGCATGCTTAGTCCCCTCCTGTACGCCCTGTTCATCTACGACTGCATGGCCAAGCACGACTCCAACACAACCAGTAAGTTTGCTGATGACACAACAGTGGTTGATCTGATCACCGACAACAATGAGACAGCCTACAGGGAGGAGGTCAGAGACCTGACAGTGTGGTGCCAGGACAACAACCTCTCCCTCAACGTGAGCAAGACAAAGGAGCTGATCGTGGACTACAGGAAAAGGAGGGCTGAACACGTCCGCATTCACATAGACGGGGGTCGAGAGTTTCAAACTCCTTGATGTCCATATCACCAACAAACTATCATGGTCCAAACACACCAAGACAGCCCTCATGAGAGTGAAAAGATTTGGCATGGGTCCCCAGATACTCAAAAACATCTACAGCTGCACCATCGAGAGCATCCTGACCGGTTGCATCACCGCCTGGTATGGCAACTGCTCGGCATCCGACCGTAAGGCACTACAGATTGTAGTGCGTACGGCCCAGTACATCACTGGGGCAAAAAAATTCCTGCATCCATGACCTATATACTAGGCGGTGTCAGAGGAAGGCCCAAAAAATGGTCTAAGACTCCAGTCACCCAAGTCATAGACTGAGGGCTCCTTAACAGCATCTACCCCCAAGCCATATGACTGCTGAAAAATTAATCAAATGGCCACCCGGACTATTTACATTGACACACTGCTGCTACTCGCTGTTTATTATCTATGCATAGTTTTTTATTATGTACAAATTACCTTGACTAACCTGTATCCACACACATTGACTCGGTACCGGTACCCCCTGTATGTAGCCTCGTTATTGTTACTTTAAAAAAAATATCTTTAGTTTATTTAGTCAATATTTTCTTAACTCTATTTCTTGAACTGCATTGTTGGTTAAGGGCTTGTAAGTAAGCATTTCACAGTAATGTCTACACCCGTTGTATTGTGACAAATAACATTTAATTGGATTTGGGGAGTTTCTCCCATTCTTCTCTGCAGATCCTCTCAAGCTCTGTCAGGTTGGATGGGGAGCATCGCTGCACAGCTATTTTGAGATCTATCCAGAGATATTCGATGGGGTTCAAGTCTGGCTCTGGCTGGGTCACTCAAGGACACCCCTGTGTTGTCTTGGCTGTATGTTTAAGGTTGTTGTCCTGTTGGAAGGTTAACCTTTGCCCAAGTTTGAGGTCCTGAGTGCTCTGGAGCAGGTTTTCATCAAGGATCTCTCTGTACTTTACTCTGTTCATCTTTGCCTCGATCCTGACTAGTCTGCCAGTCCCTGCTGCTGAAAAACATCCCCACAGCATGATGCTGCCACCACCATGCTTCACCGTAGGGATGATGCCAGGTTTCGTCCAGACGTGACGCTTAGCATTCAGGCCAAAGAGTTCAATCTTGGTTTCATCAGACCAGAGAATCTTTAGGTGCCTTTTGTCAAACTCCAAGCGGGCTGTCATGTGCCTTTTACTGAGGAGTGGCTTCCGTCTGGCCATTCTACCATAAAGGCCTGATTGGTGAAGTGCTGCAGAGATGGTTGTCTTTCTGGAAGGTTTTCCCATCTCCACAGTGGAACTCTAGAGCTCTGTCAGAGTGACCAGCGGGTTGTTGGCCCTTCTCCCGCAATTGCTCAGTTTGGCCGGGCGGCCAGCTCTAGGAAGTGTCTTGGTGGTTTCAAACTTCTTCCATTTAACAATGATGGAGGCCACTGTGTTCTTGGGGCCTTCAATGCTACAGACATTGTTTGGTACCCTTCCCCCGATCTATGCCTCGGCACAATCCTGTTTCTGAGCTCTATGGACAATTTCTTCAACATCATGGCTTGGTTTTTGCTCTAACATGCTCTGTCAACTGTGGTACCTTATATAGACAGGTGTGTGCCTTTCCAAATCATGTCCAATCAATTGAATTTACCACAGGTGGACTCCAATCAAGTTGTAGAAACATCTCAAGGATGATCGATGGAAACAGGATGCACCTGAGCTCAATTTCGAGTCTCATAGCAAAGGGTGTGAGTACCTACGTAAATAAGGTATTTCTGTATTTTAATTTTTATACATTTGCAAAAAAATCTAAAAACATGTTTTCGCTTTGTGATTATTGGGTATTGTGTGTAGATTGCTGAGGATTTTATTTTTATTTAATCAATTTTAGAATAAGGCTGTAACGTAACAAAATGTGAAAAAGTCAAGGGGTCTGAATGCTTTCCGAAGGCACTGTACATATGAAGTGGGTAAAACAGTATGTAAACATTATTCAAAGAGACCAGTGTTCCATTATTAAAGTGACCGGTATTCCATGACTATTTACATAGGGCAGCTGCCTCTAAGGTGCATGGTTGAGTAACCGGGTGGTAGATGTCTAGTGACAGTGTCTAAAGTTCAGGGCAGGGTACTGGGAGGGGCCAGCTAGTCATGACTATTTAACAGTGTGATGGCCTTGAGATAGAAGCTGTTTTTCAGTCTCTGTAAAATTTTGTGAGGGTCTTATGGGCAAAGCCACATTTCTTCAGTCTTCTGAAGGTGAAGAGGCGCTTTTGCGCCTTCACTATACTGTCTGTGTGGGTGGACCATTTCCGATTGTCGGTGATGTGTACGCCAAGGAACTTGAAGCTTTTCCATCTTCTCCAATGCGGTCCAGTCGATGTGGATGGGGGCCTGCTCCCTCTGTCTCCTGAAGTCCACGATCAGCTCTTTCGTTTTGTTAATGTTGAGGGAGAGGTTCCTTGCACCACTCCGCCAGGCCCCTCACCTCCTCCCTCTAGGCTGTCTCATCGTTGTTGGTAGTCTACCACTGTTGTGTCATCTGCAAACTTAATGATTGAGTTGGAGACATGCGTGGCCATGCAGTCATGGGTGACCAGGGAGTACAGGAGGGGGCTGAGTATACACGCTTGTGGGGCCCCTCTGTTGAGGATCAGCATAGTGGTGGTGTTGTTTCCTTCCTTCATCACCTGGGGGCGGCCTGTCAGGAAGTCCAGGACCCAGTTGCACAGGGCGGGGTTCAAACCCGAGGCCCCGAGCTTAATGATGAGCTTGGAGGGTACTATGGTGTTGAAGGCTGAGCTGTAGTCAATTAACAGCATTCTTACATAGGTATTCCTCTTGTCCAGATGGGATAGGGCAGTGTGCAGTATGATGGCGTTTGCATCATCCATGAATCTTTTGGGATGGTATGAAAATTGCAGTGGGTCTAGAGTGTCTGGTAAGGTGGAGGTGATATGATCATTAACTAGCCTCTCAAAGCACTTCCTGATGATAGAAGTGAGTGTTCCTGTCAATGCATTCCTCAGTTTCTTTCCAGTTGTGTTAAGAGTAAGGTTGTTTCCTATTTGCCATGTATATTTTTGTTAAGTCATTACATTAAGCTGTCATGTAATTTCCTTATTTGAGATATATTGGTTTATTAGATTCATCCTTATCACCTTTAACTTGTATGTTATGCAATGTGCTTATAATGTCTCTCCTGTTGCAGCACCACACACAAATCCAACTTTCCCATGTCCAAACACGTCTTTAATAAAGTCTTTAATAAATATGTGAACTTTGGCTCTGTCTCTTTCGTCTGCATGCTCTCTGACCGGAGCAGAGCACCACAGGTGGCATCTATCAAACCAGTTACATATCTAGGGTTTCTTAGCCCATTTTTCATCAGCCATATTGAAAATGATCACCAGGGGGGGAATGGACAAAATCTACCTCCAATTCTTTTACATTTTCCTTAAGATGACGAGACAGCCTATAGGGAGGAGGTCAGAGACCTGGCCGGGTGGTGCCAGAATAACAACCTATCCCTCAACGTAACCAAGCTAAGGAGATGATTGTGGACTACAGGAAAAGGAGGATTGAGCACACCCCCATTTTCATCGACGGGGCTGTAGTGGAGCAGGTTGAGAGCTTCAAGTTCCTTGGTGTCCACATCACCAACAAACTAGAATGGTCCAAACACACAAAGACGGTCGGGAAGAGGGCACGACAAAGCCTATTCCCCCTCAGGAAACTAAAAAGATTTGGCATGGGTCCTGAGATCCTCAAATTGTTCTACAGCTACAACATTGAGAGTATCCTGACTGGTTGCATCACAGCCTGGTACGGCAACTGCTCGGCCTCCGACCGCAAGGCACTACAGAGGGTAGTGCGTACGGCCCAATACATCACTGGGGCTAAGCTGCCTGCCATCCAGGACCTCTACACCAGGCGGTGTCAGAGGAAGGCCCAAAAAATTGTCAAAGACCCCAGCCACTCAGTCATTGACTGTTCTCTCTGCTACCGCATGGCAAGTGGTACCGGAGTGCCAAGTCTAGGACAAATAGGCTTCTCAACAGTTTTTACCCCCAAGCCATAAGACTCCTGAACAGGTAACAGGTAATGGCTACCCGGACTATTTGCATTGTGTGTCCCCCCCCAACCCCTCTTTTACGCTCGTGCTACTCTCTGTTTATCATATATGCATAGTCACATTAACTATACATTCATGTACATACTACCTCAATTGGCCCGACCAACCAGTGCTCCCGCAGATTTGCTAACCGGGCTATCTGCATTGTGTCCCGCCACCCACCACCCACCAACCCCTCTTTTACGCTACTGCTACTCTCTATCCATCATATATGCATAGTCACTTTAACCATATCTACACGTACATACTACCTCAATCAGCCTGACTAAACGGTGACTGTATGTAGCCTCGCTACTTTTATAGACTGTTACTTTTCACTGTCTTTTTACTGTTGTTTTTATTTATTTACTTACCTATTGTTTACCTAATACCTTTTGCACTATTGGTTAGAGTAAGCATTTCACTGTAAGGTCTTTTGTATTCGGCGCACGTGACAAATAAAGTTTGATATGATTTGAGATGTCTAGTATTAGTGTACCAAGTTTGATACTTGTATCATAAAATTGAACAATTATTTCACCTATCCGCTGGACTATGTGTCCTTGGAGAAAAACAGTGGGGCATGTTAGAGACAGGAGAGCAAGGTGAGGTGAGATCTGTTTTGTAGGTAAGTACCAGACCTGGGTTCAAATGATTCTTTCAAATACTTGTTTTTTGTTTGCTTGAGATGGCTTGGAGTGCCAGATTGGCTGGGTTTCCACTTTTGGGTTAAAATCCACCAGACAAATTCAACCAAGCACAGCAGAGGATTTTAAATACTATTCTACCCCAGGTCTGTTAAGCACCATGGTATATGTTCTATAGCAGACCATTTATTTATATACATGGTTCAGCCCTATAGATGTGTGTGTGCTGTGAAAGGAAATGGAGATAAATATGCCCACCTGAAGGAGATAAAAGGTCTCACGTTTCAGTAAGATTAGGAGCAGGGCAAGCTTCATTCCTTCAGCCATCAGACTGTTGAACAGTAGGTTCATGGGACATAACGCGGACCCAATACATGGCCAGACAGTTGTCACAGGGACTATAAACTGAATGTACAACACATTAGGAACACCTGCTCTTTCCATGACAGACTGACCAGGTGAATCCAGGTGAAAACTATGATCCCTTATTAATGTAACTTGTTAAATCCACTTCAATCAATGTAGATGAAGGGGGAGACAGGTTAAAGAAATATTTTTAAGCCTTAAGACAATTGAGACATGGATTGTGCATGTGTGCCATTCAGAGGCTAAATGGGCAAGACAAAAGTTAAGTACCTTTGAACGAGGTTTGGTAGTAGGTGCCGAGCGCAGCGGTTTGATTGTGTCAAGAACTGAAACGCAATTGGGTTTTTCACGCTCAAGTTTCCTGTGTGTATCAAGAATGGTCCACCATCCAAAGAACATCCAGCCAACTTGACACAACTGTGGGAATCATCTGTGTCAACATGGGCCAGCGTCCCTGTGGGACTCTTCTGTCACCTTGTAGAGTCCATGCTCCAACTTTAATCCGGTACCGGGTTACCTTCAGATGAGTTCCGTGACACTTGTGAGGTTTGTAGAACAAAATGGAGAACATCATCGTGTTCGTGAGATTCTCCCCTTTCCATAGTGTGGAAGGCCGACATAGGCGGATGAGGTGGACTGAGTCGCAGCCCATACGAAAAAACTGATCTCTGATTTAAACCAGACAGATTTTGATGGGGATTGTTTATCGTGTTAATTTGATTGCGGCTGCATCATTCGACTTCAGGGAGTTTTAACAGGGAAACTCTCAAGAGAATAAGACTTACATATTTTATACATGACATACTTTAGTTGAAGTAGGCTGCATGTTTGCATAATCTTACATGACCGCTGGTGAGGATGGTCAGCAAGTAAGTGAGCTAGAGTTGGTTGAGACCAGCTTTGTCCTACTGTATGTTTTATCTCCATTGCAGCTTCAGTGGTGTTTGATTGAAAAAGTGGCACATTGTTTATGTCATACGTTATCATATGTAATATCTTTATATAGGGGTTTTCTCATTTGGGTAAATGTCCATCCTTCGTACTCTCTGCTCCATCCTCTCTCCTCCATGACCCAGAAACCGATAAGTGGTCAAGTAGTGTGTCAATTCGTTAGTAGGCAAACAGAAGACAGTACTCTGTTGGTATTTCCTGCTCTGCAGTTACATTCTCAGCAACAAAAGAGGGATCAAATTAAGATCCTACATATGTAACTTAATTGTTTTTATTACTTTAAACATTTATTTAGGTGTTTCACCCCTGTAAATGTAATTTGCCTGATGACGCATGAGTGGAGAAGGACCGTCTCATTTCAAAGAAGTGCATTTCCATCCACGTTCCCTCTCCTCGCCGAATCTCCTCGATTACCTTTGATCTTTTTCAAAAGGAGTCGAGAGAGAAAAAAGGACGCAGGAGGTGAGCAAATCTAATTGAGAAAAGCACACTGTTCTTGTAAGATACATTCTGTGTGATATTAAACCATATTTAGGGCATATACTGTGTGTTACAAAGCAGTCTAGGTAGCATTTCAAATGGCACCCTATTCCCTACATAGTGCACTACTTTTGAAGAAAGCCAATCAAAAGTAGTGCACTGCATGGGGAATAGGGTGCCACTTGGGACTCAACCCTTAATAAGAGGTGCTGGTTTCAAAAGGTGTGGTAAGGCTGGGGTTGTTGTGCACGGTGTTGTATATCCCTCTAAAAGCTACTGGAGCACAGCTAAAGGTAGGCTAGTACTCAATATTCATAACATTGGCTCCCTCTGTGTGAAATTGGTTTTTGCCTAATGGATCTATGCATGGGTGCACTCCTCCCTAATACTGCTACTGAGCATCGTCTGGCCTTAAAGGCACTGGAGTCACAGCTAAAATAGAAATTCCATTTTAAAAGGCCCATTGTCGTCAGTACGGTGCGCTGGTCGACAACGTGCTTTTGATTGATCCACAGCCTACATCTGCTACACTATGCAATATAATTGATTAGATTACCATCTTCATTTTCTCAAGTCCAACATTGAAAATGATTTAGAATGGCATGAAATGCGTTTATAAAAGGAACACATTTTCCTGGACCCTAACCTGCCATGAATGTGTGCAAACCTTAGAAACGCCTCTGGATAAAAGTGTTAGGCATTGGAAATGTGATAGATAAAAACATGCTATGATGATGGAAAGTGGTGGCTGTTTTTTCTATGACTTTGTGGTCAATGTTCTACATCTTCTGAAGCTCGTACCTGAGATCAGATGTTTATTGTAATAATATCGCACTTAAGCATGTTGTTTGGTATATCTTCAATTCAGTGTTCATATGTTTATTTTTGTATTTTTTATTTTTACTTGGATGGCCTGCAGATGCTTTCTGAGCAGCTTTCTAACTATACTGAACAAAAATATAAACGCAACATGCTACAATTTCAAAGATTTTACTGAGTTACAGTTCATATAAGGAAATCAGTCAATTTACATAAATGTATTAGGCCCTAATCTATGGATTTCACATGACTGGGAGTACAGAAATTCATCTGTAGGTCACAGATACCTTTAAAAAAAAGCTAGGAGCGTGGATCAGAAAACCAGTCAGTATCTGGTGTGACCACCATTTGCCTCATGCAGCGTGACACATCTCCTTCACATAGAGTTGATCAGGCTGTTGATTGGGGCCTGTGGAATGTTGTCCCACTCCTCTTCAATGGCTGTGCGAAGTTGCTGGATATTGGTGGGAACTGGAACACGTGTCGTACACGTTGACCCAGAGCATCCCAAACTTCCTCAATGGGTGGTATGTCTAGTGAGTATGCAGGCCATGGAAGAAGGAATTGTGTACAGATCCTTACAACATGAGGCCGTGCATTATCAGACTGAAGCATGAGGTGATGGCGGCAGATAAATGGCACGACAATGGGCCTCAGGATCTCGTCACGGTATCTCTGTGCATTCAAATTGCCATCGATAAAATGCAGTTCTGTTTGTTGTCCGTAGCTTATGCCTGCCCATACCATAACTCCACTGCCACCATGCGGCACTCTGTTCACAATGTTGACATCAGGTATCCGCTCGCCAACACGACACCATACACGTGGTCTGCATTGTGTTGTGTGACACCTGTACACCTATCAGGTGGATAGATTATCTTGGCCAAAGAGAAATGCTCACTAAAAGGGATGTAAACAACAAACAAAAAAAGTGTGCACATGGAACATTTCTGGGATCTTTCATTTCAGCTTATGAAACATGGAACCAACACTTTACATGTTGCGTTTATATTTTTGTTCACTGTAAATGTTAAGGAAGGTTTGTGGTTTGATTATTGTAGAGACATGTTCCTCATAGCCCTAACCCTCTCTCCCTGTCATAGATGAATAACAGAGAGGGGCCCTCATAGCCCTAACCCTCTCTGTCCCTGTTATAGAGGAATAACAGAGAGGGGTTCTCATAGGGGGCACTTACATCATGAAACACTAAGGATGCATCCCAAATGCACCTTATTCCCTATAATATATGTATAGTGCACTACTTTTGACCACTACATAGGGAATAGGGAATGCCATATGGGACCAGCATAACCCTCTCTCTCCCTGTCATCCACAGGGAGGGGCCTCACAGAACTAAAGCACTAACCCTCTCTCGGTCCTATCTGAGCCAATCACCTGGCTAACGAGGGTGGAGGTTGGTGTTGGAGGGCCCAGCGCAGTGTGACGGGCAGACGGATGGTGAAACACATTCTGGGTTTGTGCTGCTGCTGCTGCTGCTGGACAGAATAGTGTGCTATGATGCTGTGCTACAGTACATTAAGCAATAATTGAAAGCACCTGGCGATTATTAAGACAGGCCATTTTACTGCACTGAACCACCAGCTAAAGTATTAACACGTCTCCCCTCCTTTTTCACAGATGGTTACATTCCATGAAGTAGTGAGGGAGTGAGAGAAGGGATGTTTGGCTGCTCTGCTGTATCCCTGGAACAGTGGATGCCTGCCTCTCAGTATGTGGCCATGGTTAGTTAATATATCGTTTATTGTAAGGATGGGGTAGTTAATGTAAGGATGGAGGTAGTTAATGTAAGGATGGAGGTAGTTAATGTAAGGATGGAGGTAGTTAATGTAAGAATGGGGTAGTTATGTAAGGATGGGGTAGTTAATGTAAGGATGGGTTAGTTAATGTAAGGATGGGGTAGATAATGTAAGGATGGGGGTAGTTAATGTAAGGATGGGGGTAGTTAATGTAAGGATGGGTTAGATAATGTAAGGATGGGGGTAGTTAATGTAAGGATGGAGGTAGTTAATGTAAGGATGGGGGTAGTTAATGTAAGGATGGAGGTAGTTAATGTAAGGATGGGGTAGTTAATGTAAGGATGGGGTAGTTAATGTAAGGATGGGGTAGTTAATGTAAGGATGGGGTAGTTAATGTAAGAATGGGGTAGTTAATGTAAGGATGGGGGTAGTTAATGTAAGGATGGGGTAGTTAATGTAAGGATGGGGGTAGTTAATGTAAGGATGGAGGTAGTTAATGTAAGGATGGGGTAGTTAATGTAAGAATGGAGGTAGTTAATGTAAGAATGTGGTAGTTAATGTAAGGATGGGGTAGTTAATGTAAGGATGGGGTAGTTAATGTAAGGATGGAGGTAGTTAATGTAAGGATGGAGGGAGTTAATGTAAGGATGGGGGTAGTTAATGTAAGGATGGGGGTAGTTAATGTAAGGATGGGGTAGTTAATGTAAGGATGGGGTAGTTAATGTAAGGATGGGGGTAGTTAATGTAAGGATGGAGGTAGTTAATGTAAGGATGGGGTAGTTAATGTAAGAATGGAGGTAGTTAATGTAAGAATGTGGTAGTTAATGTAAGGATGGGGTAGTTAATGTAAGGATGGGGTAGTTAATGTAAGGATGGGGTAGTTAATGTAAGGATGGAGGTAGTTAATGTAAGGATGGAGGGAGTTAATGTAAGGATGGGGGTAGTTAATGTAAGGATGGAGGTAGTTAATGTACGGATGGAGGTAGTTAATGTACAGATGGAGGTAGTTAATGTACGGATGGGCTAGTTAATGTAAGGATGGGGTAGTTAATGTAAGGATGGGGTAGTTAATGTAAGGATGGGGTAGTTAATGTAAGGATGGGGTAGTTAATGTAAGGATGGAGGTAGTTAATGTACGGATGGGGGTAGTTAATGTAAGGATGGGGGTAGTTAAGGTAAGGATGGGGGTAGTTAATGTAAGGACGGGGTAGTTAATGTAAGGACGGGGTAGTTAATGTAAGTATGGGGGTAGTTAATGTAAGGATAGGGGTAGTTAATGTAAGGATAGGGGTAGTTAATGTAAGGATAGGGGTAGTTAATGTAAGGATGGGGGTAGTTAATGTAAGGATGGGGGTAGTTAATGTAAGGATGGAGGTAGTTAATGTAAGGATGGGGTAGTTAATGTAAGGATGGGGTAGTTAATGTAAGGATGGGGTAGTTAATGTAAGGATGGAGGAAGTTAATGTAAGGATGGAGGTAGTTAATGTATGGATGGGGTAGTTAATGTAAGGATGGAGGTAGTTCATGTAAGGATGGAGGTAGTTAATGTAAGGATGGGGTAGTTAATGTAAGGATGGGGTAGTTCATGTAAGGATGGAGGTAGTTAATGTAAGGATGGAGGTAGTTAATGTAAGGATGGGGTAGTTAATGTAAGGATGGGGTAGTTAATGTAAGGATGGAGGTAGTTCATGTAAGGATAGGGGTAGTTCATGTAAGGATGGGGGTAGTTAATGTAAGGATAGGGGTAGTTAATGTAAGGATAGGGGTAGTTAATGTAAGTATGGGGGTAGTTAATGTAAGGATGGAGGTAGTTAATGTAATGATGGGGTAGTTAATGTAAGGATGGGGTAGTTAATGTAAGGATGGGGTGTAGTTACTGTAAGGATGGAGGTACTATTGTAGAACCTCCTCAGATCCTCCGGATGAGAACGCTCTGACGTTTAGTTCCAGAACCCCAATTAAGGAGTTTTTGTGCATGTGCCGCAGCCAGAGGGCATGAGGGGGTGGTATTCCCTAGACTGGTTCCCTTTTATTATTTAAGCCTCTTTGATCCAAACAACCAATCAGATCTCATGGTCAACGTCTTTCATTTGCCCACTTTTGAAGATGTTATGATGCAGTATGTTGTCTGCGTATCAAATGGTACTCTACTCACTACATAGTGCAGTACGTAGGGAATACCCCATCCTGGTCAAAAGTAGTGCAGAGTGAAGTGTAATCAGTGGCCCTTACGCCTCCAGTGCTCTGCAGTTGGGAATGAGATGCAATACCTAAGATCACAGGTCTCAACCTTTGAATGCTCGGCTATGAAAAGCCAACTGACATTAACTCCTGAGGTGCTGACCTGTTGCACCCTCTATAACCACTGTGACTATTATTTAACTCTAACTCTAAAGTTTGAACATCTTGAATAACGATCTGGCCTTAATGTGGTTGATGTCCTTTTCCCCCATTTCAGAGAAATTAATCAAATTGTTACGGTTACCAGGTTCTGACCACTAGATAATGTTGTTGGTGATTTATTTTTTAAAGAACCCCGGCTGGCACTGTTCCCCTACTAGTCTGCTGTGCAGGTTCTTTTGACAATTGTGTAGGATTCTTTATGGGTCTTATGGTTTCCGATAGTGATTTCCTCTCCCGGGTGCCCGTACTTCAGCTGAGTCTGAATTGCAGGACGAGGAGATGGTTTGGGTTGTTCGAGGGGTATATCAATTCCCCAGGGTGGAAGTAATAAGTTGGATGATTCGCTCTCTGTCCAAAAGGGGGCACCTCTCCCCCATAGGTGGATCATTACTGGGATTCATTGCTGATTCCTACCTGTAGCTCATTAGTCCCTACAGGTTATGGGACCTGTAGGCGATTAATACTGTGGTTCATATGTACCCCGAAAGGAGCTGTCTTTCTCAACAGTATCTCTGGGTGGCACTGCAAATCGGGTATGTCACTGATCGCCGGAGCCCTTGTACCCAGAATGGGCCGGGCTTTAGGCAAACCTTGGCACAAAAACACCGTTTTTTTCAAACTCAAGTTCCACAGTGTTCATCGGTGTGAAAAGTGTCCCTTCTCCATGTTCAGGCACACGGTTGTCAAGAGTGGTGGAAATGGAAGAAGAACCAATCTCTCCCAGTCCACAGTGGCGTCCCACCCCTTCAGATGGCACTTCAAAGGAGGCTCGCTGTCTGCTCCGACCAATCGTGTGCATGCGCAATGTCGCCCTGGATCATGTGAACAGTGATGTTAGGGTAAAGGCTACAATTTGTTGTGCATCCCCCACGTTTCTGCAGTGTCATCACATCGACTGTTCCCGAGGCCTCAGCGCCAGTTTTGAGGGAGGAAATATCCTCTTGTCTCCAGAAACAGGCAATCCAAGTGGTTCCTATGACGAAGATCCAGGATGGCTGGTACAGATGGTATTTTCTGTTTCTGAAAAGAGATGTGACTTTGCATCCCAGTTTAGACTTATGTGCCCTCAGCAAGCATCTTAAAGTCTACAAACTCAGAATGCTCACGTGCCTCCATCTATTATAGCCGATTGTCGGCATGGCGGCGGAGTCTAGGCGGCAAGCAGTGTTACACACATCCATGCTACTGTCCCGTAGAAACCAGAAAGAGAGCTGTCTGACTCCATCTCAGCACATTCCCTTTCTGGGTCTCGAATTAGACTCCCTCGCATATTGTTATTTTCTATCCCCATGCAGGATGTCCGGGTTCCGGCTATGCTTAGCCAAATTTCAGCTGGGTCACACAGTGCCTACGCCTACTGTGGATGATGGCTTCTGTGATGGAAGTCGATCCCGTGGGGCTATTGTTGATGCAGCTCTTCCAGCGCTGAGTGCTAGCCACAGTGCTAGCCACAGCTGGATGCATCTCGCAGCCCAAGCCAGTTGCTTCGGGTGTCCCTGTCAGGTCTATGGGCCATGGCCCAGTGGTGGGAGCCTCTGCTATTGGCAGGGGGGTTCCCATGCGCTGAGTTGTATCCCGCCAGGTGATCACGACAGATGCATCACCTCGAGGGTGGTGCGTGCTGTATGAAGGCAACTCGATTATTTGGGGGTATGGACACGGAACACACTGCATATCAATTACTCTGAGATCCTAATCCATGTTCCCAGTTACTTTAACTAGGGTGCAGTTCTTTTATACAGGTGGGACCCTCTCTCTCAGGAGAAGCTACAACCCTGGGTTGTCTCTCAGGTATGGGACATTTTCATCAGAGCCGACATGGATCTTTACGCATCGCTCGAAAATGCGCAGTGTCGTCTATCTTTCTCGATGAGGGACCCGAGTGCCTCATTGGGAATGGACGCTCTGGCACACCAGAGGCCTCAAACCCTCCTTTATGCGTTTCCGCCAGTGGGTCTGATTCAGCCCACATTGGAGAGGATGCGCCGGGAGGGCTTATCATTGATTCTTGTATCTTCCCGTTTGCCCAGGCAGCGTTGGTACACAGAGATCATTTTCCTTTTAGGCGGGTACCCATGGCATCTCCAGTTGCGCAGGGACCTGTTGTTCCAGGCACATGGGCAGGTTTAGCAAGCGATGCCAGATATTTGGTCCCTATGGGCTTGGTCCCTGAAAGGGCCAATCTGATAGCCAGATGTTTACCTCTGAATGTTATTGCTACCATTCAGTCTACAAGGGCGCCCTACACGAGAGGGTTCTATGTGTATAAGTGACAAGTGTTTGAGCTCTGGTTCCAGTATTAAGGACTAGTTTATTTTCAGTGCTCTGTGAGGGACATTCTTATGTTCCTACACAAGCTTTTTGAGCAGGGGTGGGCATTCTCCACGTTGAAAGAGTACATTGGCCTCTATCTCAGCATGTCATGTGGGAATTGACAGAGCCCACCCTTGGTTGTGCGGTTCTTGAAAGATGTATGGCATTTCAGACCTGTCTCTAAACCCATTGCACCCACATGGGACTTGGCGTTGGTTTTGGAGGTACTGTGTATGGCCCCCTTTTGAGGCTCTGGAGTTGGTGGATCTGAAGATCCTCTCCTACAAAACATCCCTGCTCATGGTTTTGGCCTCGGCTAAACCTGTTGGGGACCTCCACACGTTATCCGGTGCTCAGTTCACCCCGGGCAACGCTAAGGTGACGTTGCGTCCAAATGCGGCCTTCAACTCATAAGTCATGGCTTTGTCCGACAGGTCCTTAGCTTTTGAGCTATTTCCCTTTTCACCTCCTCAAATCAAATTGTATTTGTCACATGCGCCGAATACAACAAGTGTAGACCTTACAGTGAAATACTTACTTACTTAACCAACAATGCAGTTTTAAGAAAAATACAAAAAATAATAATAAATAAAGTAACTAATAATTAAAGAGCAGCAGTAAAATAACAATAGCGAGGCTATATACAGGGGTTACTGGTACAGAGTCATAACTCTCCTGTGAAGATCTGAAGGATCAGGTTGCAGTGGGTCCGCTCTACAGCGCCCTCTTTATCTCCAGCAGAGGGAGAGGGGGGCACTTAATGGAATACTTTTGAAAATATGAAATGTGATGTTAGCCTTCTAAATGAGAGTATGGGTTCTCATATAAAGTTTTAACTAGTCAGTGACCACACCCTGTGAGTACAGACACATACATCAGCGTCATGGAATGCCACCTTTTCCATTATATTATAAAAGCCACTTCCAACAAAATGTACAGATCAGAAAACATGAAGCGATAGCTACGTGTTGAAATGGTTGGCAACTCTGCCAAAGAGACCCACGGTAAGTCGGATGTCTCGAATGGTTAAGAAATCTACAAACTAAAGAGCAATTTTTCAGGCTGCAGCTGTTTAAATACTTTAGTCTGGTAAATGCATCCAATCTAAGAACATTTCCGAATGGTACTCTGAAGTATCCATTATAACAACTACGACGGTCTTTGATCTCTGGTGGACAAACCAGAGGCTTTCTATCGACTGACTATCCAGCAGACGGACCGGCGATCGCAGAGAGGGACAACCAAGACGCACACTCGTAAATATGTATATTGCATTTCTGAAATCCAAATGAGCGTTTGTTAGGGTGCTAAATGTCCATATTTAGGATGAAGTATTCAACTGTATGTATGTAGTGAATCCACTCTGAGTTTCCCGCTCTTGAACTGTCCCCACCCTTTCCTTTGTCTACCAAGTCGTCATATCGGCTTAGCCCACTAGGGACTTTTCTATCATGTTAGTAACCAACGTATGACCTATTGTGTGTCTGTGTTTATGTAATTCTGTGACTGATTAAGTAAGTTAGTAAATAAATAATTAAGCCAATTTTCTAAATTGGGCTGATTCATAATCTATGTTAGGTTCGTGCAGATATCCAAGGGTTTGCAACATTCAGAATATGACTAATCAGGTAATAATACATTAATAAGTGACTGTAATCGATAAGATATGAAAATACTTATATTCGGGAAATTTAAACTCTATAAAAAACATGTTCCCGTGGTGCCCCGACTTCCTAGTTAATTTAAGTTACATGATTAATTTAATCGTGTAATTAAATTACACATAGAGAATTGACTTGATAATATAAAGTCTTCACATTTAATGATAGTCAACGCTACGACATCGGTTAGTTGAGATAATTGAGGTAATATATACAGTGGGGAGAACAAGTATTTGACACACTGCCGATTTTGCAGGTTTTCCTACTTACAAAGCATGTAGAGGTCTGTAATTTATATCATAGGTACACTTCAACTGTGAGAGACGGAATCTAAAACAAAAATCCAGAAAATCACATTGTATGATTTTTAAGTAATGAATTTGCATTTTATTACATGACATAAGTATTTGATCACCTACCAACCAGTAAGAATTCCGGCTCTCACAGACCTGTTAGTTTTTCTTTAAGAAGCCCTCCTGTTCTCCACTCATTACCTGTATTAACTGCACCTGTTTGAACTCGTTACCTGTATAAAAGACACCTGTCCACACACTCAATCAAACAGACTCCAACCTCTCCACAATGGCCAAGACCAGAGAGCTGTGTAGGGACATCAGGGATAAAATTGTAGACCTGCACAAGGCTGGGATGGGCTACAGGACAATAGGCAAGCAGCTTGGTGAGACGGCAACAACTGTTGGCGCAATTATTAGAAAATGGAAGAAGTTCAAGATGACGGTCAATCACCCTCGGTCTGGGGCTCCATGCAAGATCTCACCTCGTGGGGCATCAATGATCATGAGGAAGGTGAGGGATCAGCCCAGAACTACACGGCAGGACCTGGTCAATGACCTGAAGAGAGCTGGGACCACAGTCTCAAAGAAAACCATTAGTAACACACTACGCCGTCATGGATTAAAATCCTGCAGCGCACGCAAGCTCCCCCTGCTCAAGCCAGCGCATGTCCAGGCCCGTCTGAAGTTTGCCAATAACCATCTGGATGATCCAGAGGAGGGATGGGAGAAGGTCATGTGGTCTGATGAGACAAAAATAGAGCTTTTTGGTCTAAACTCCACTCGCCGTGTTTGGAGGAAGAAGAAGGATGAGTACAACCCCAAGAACACCATCCCAACCGTGAAGCATGGAGGTGGAAACATCATTCTTTGGGGATGCTTTTCTGCAAAGGGGACAGGACGACTGCACCGTATTGAGGGGAGGATGGATGGGGCCATGTATCGCGAGATCTTGGCCAACAACCTCCTTCCCTCAGTAAGAGCATTGAAGATGGGTCGTGGCTGGGTCTTCCAGCATGACAACGACCCGATACACACAGCCAGGGCAACTAAGGAGTGGCTCCGTAAGAAGCATCTCAAGGTCCTGGAGTGGCCTAGCCAGTCTCCAGACCTGAACCCAATAGAAAATCTTTGGAGGGAGCTGAAAGTCCGTATTGCCCAGCGACAGCCCCGAAACCTGAAGGATCTGGAGAAGGTCTGTATGGAGTAGTGGGCCAAAATCCCTGCTGCAGTGTGTGCAAACCTGGTCAAGAACTACATGAAACGTATGATCTCTGTAATTGCAAACAAAGGTTTCTGTACCAGATATCAAGTTCTGCTTTTCTGATGTATCAAATACTTATGTCATGCAATAAAATGCAAATTAATTACTTAAAAATCATACAATGTGATTTTCTGGATTTTCCGTCTCTCACAGTTGAAGTGTACCTATGATAAAAATTACAGACCTCTACATGCTTTGTAAGTAGGAAAACCTGCAAAATCGGCAGTGTATCAAATACTTGTTCTCCCCACTGTACATGTGGGTAGAGTTATTAAAGTGACTTATGCATAGATAATAACAGAGAGTAACAGCAGCGTAAAAGAGGGGGGGGGGGGGCAATGCAAGTACTCTGTGTAGCCATTTGATTAGTTGTTCAGTAGTCTTATGGCTTGGGGGTAGAAGATGTTTAGAAGCCTCTTGGACCTAGATGTGACGTACTGCTTGCCGTGCAGTAGCAGAGAGAACAGTCTATGACTAGGGTCGCTGGAGTCTTTGTCAATTTTTAGGACCTTCCTCTGACACCGCTTGGTATAGAGCTCCTGGATGGCAGGAAGCTTGGCCCAAGTGATATACTGGGCCGTACGCACTACCCTCTGTACTGCTTTGCGGTCGGAGGCCGAGCAGTTGCCATACCAGGCAGTGATGCAACCAGTCAGGATGCTGTCGATGGTGCAGCTGTAGAATCTTTTGAGGATCTCAGGACCCATGCCAAATCTTTTCAGTTTCCTGAGGGGGAATAGGTTTTGTTGTGCCCTTTTCACAACTGTCTTGGTGTGCTTGAACCATGTTAGTTTGTTGGTAATGTGGACCCCAAGGAACTTGAAGCTCTCAACCTGCTCCACCACAGCCCTGTCGATGAAAATGGTGGCATGCTCAGTCCGCCTTTTCCTGTAGTCCACAATAATCTCCTTTGTCTTGATCACATTGATGGAGAGGTTGTTGTCCTGGCAGCACACAGCCAGGTCTCTGACCTCCTCCCTATATGCTGTCTCGTCATTGTTGGTGATCAGGCCAACCACTGTTGTGTCATCGGCAAAGTTAATGATGGTGTTTGAGTCATGTCTGACCGTGCAGTCATGAGTGAACAGGGAGTACAGGAAGGGACTGAGCACACATCCCTGAGAGGCCCCCATGTTGAGGATCAGCGTGGCGGATGTGTTGTTACCTACCCTTACCACGTGGGGGCGGCCCGTCAGGAAGTCCAGGATCTAGTTGCAGAGGGAGGTGTTTAGTCCCAGGGTCCTTAGGTTAGTGATGAGCTTTGAGGGCACTATGGTGTTGAACGCTGAGCTGTAGTCAATGAATAGCATTCTCACATAGGTGTTCCTTTTGTCCAGGTGTGAAAGGGCAGTGTGGAGTGCAATATAGATTGCATCATCTGTGGATATGTTGGGGCGGAATGCAAATTGGAGTGGGTCTAGGGTTTCTGGGATAATGGTGTTGATGTGAGCCATGACCAGCCATTCAAAGCACTTCATGGCTACGGACGTGAGTGCCAAGGGTCGGTAGTCATTTAGGTAAGTTACCTTAGTGTTCTTGGGCACAGGGACTATGGTGGTCTGCTTGAGACATGTTGGTATTACAGACTCAGACAGGGAGAGGTTGAAAATGTCAGTGAAGACCCTTGCCAGTTGGTCAGCGCATGCTCGCAGTACACGTCCTGGTAATCCGTCTGGCACTGCGGCCTTGGGAATGTTGACCTGTTTAAAGGTCTTACTCACATCGGCTGCGGAGAGCTTGATCACACAGTCGTCCGGAACAACTGGTGCTCTCATGCATGTTTCAGTGTTACTTGCCTCAACGCGAGCATAGAAGTAATTTAACTTGTCTGGTAGGCTCGTGTCACTGGGATGCTCTCAGTTGTGCTTCCCTTAGTCTGTAATAGTTTGCAAGCCCTGCCACATCCGAAGAGCGTCAGAGCAGTATGATTTGATCTTAGTCCTGTATTGATGCTTTACCTGTTTGATAGTTCGTCGGAGGGCTTAGAGGGATTTCTTATAAGCTTCCGGTTTAGAGTCCCGCTCCTTGAAAGCGGCAGCTCTACCCTTTGCTCAGTGCGTATGTTGCCTGTAATCCATGGCTTCTGGTTGGGGTATGGTACGTACAGTCACTGTGGGGATGACGTCATTGATGCACTTATTGATGAAGCCAGTGACTGATGTGGTGTACTCCTCAATGCCATCAAAAGAATTCTGGACAATATTCCAGTCTGTGCTAGTAAAACAGTCCTGTAGCTTAGCATCTGCTTCATCTGATCACTTTTTTATTGACCGAGTCACTGGTGCTTCCTGCATGAATTTATGCTTGTAAACATGAATCAGGAGGATAGAATTATGGTCAGATTTGCCAAATAGAAGGTGAGGCAGAGCTTTGTACGTGTCTCTGTGTGTGGAGTAAAGGTGGTCTAGAGTTTTTTTCCCCCTCTGGTTGCACATTTAACATGCTGATAGAATAAAACGGATTAAAGTTTCCCTGCAATAAAGTCCCCAGCCACTAGGAAAGTGCCGCCTCTGGATGATCGTTTTCCTGTTTGCTTATGGCGGTATACAGCTCATTGAGTACGGTCTTGGTATTGGTCTGTGGTGGTATGTAGACAGCTACGAAAAATACAGATGAAAACTCTCTAGGTATATTGTGTGGTCTACAGCTTATCATGAGATATTCTACCTCATGCGAGCAAAACCTCAAGACTTCCTTAGATAACGTGTACCAGCTGTTGTTTAGAAATATACATAGACCCACACCCCTTGTCTTACCAGAGACTGCTTTTCTATCCTGCCGATGCAGTGTATAACCCGCCAGCTGTATATTATTCATGTCATCGTTCAGCCACGACTCAGTGAAACATAAGATATGACAGTTTTTAATGTCCCGTTGGTAGGATATACGTGCTTTTAGCTCGTCCAATTTATTTTCCAGCGATTGTAAGTTGGCTAGTAGTACGGATGGCAAGGGCCGATTTGCCACTCGTCTGCGGATCCTCACAAGGCACCCCGATCTCTTTCCCCGATATCTTTTCCGGTTCTTTCTCCTGCGAATGTCTGGAGGTGTCGGGAGTAAATCCCTCTTGTCCGACTCATTAAAGAGAAATTCTTTGTCCAGTTCAAGGTGAGTAATCGCTGTTCTGATTTCCAGAAGCTCTTTTCGGTCATAAGAGATGGTAGAAGCAAAATTATGTACAAAAAAAGTTCCAAAAAACCTAACAAAATAGCACGGTTGGTTAAGAAACGGCAGCCATCCTCTCCGGAGTCATCTCAGCCTCCTTTTGCGTCTGTAGAGCAACAGCGGTTACATGCCCTGAATCCAGTGCGAACTTTACGCACGTACATTGAATGGACACGAGATATCCGGTTATGTGACCAGCTTTTTATATTTTCTTGCTAATCCATCTCGAGGCAGGGTGCTCCCTAAGTAGCATCTCTCCCACTGGATTGTGGAGGCTATCTCCCTGACATATAGCAGCAGGTGTTACCTAGCGGTGTAGGCACCCACTTCACCAGGGGTCTGGCAGTGTCTTGGGTGTTGTTTAAAAGGTTGACTATAGGAGATATTTGTGTTGTGGCAAGTTGGGCATCGCCACACACTTTGTGAGGTTGTATCGCTTGGATATCACTTCTTCCAGTGTAGCCCACATGTTGCTTACGGCTGGGACAGGGAAAAGTCACTAGGCAGTACGCCATGTGCCCAATACCCAGACTGCCGCATCTGGGTCAGGTCTGGGTTGTCTGCAATGGGCCATTTTCATTTAGTATCCGTTGCGGTCATCTTGGGGCGTAATTATATTTCCCCATATTATGTTGTACCGAAGTTGACGGGCTGAAGGGAACTTTACGACTATAACTATTGTTCCCGGAAAGGAGGGAAATGATGTACAAAACCTGTTTGGCCCTGCGCCGCCCTTTCCTGGGCTCAGTGAAGAGCCATATTAAATTGAAGGAATGAATCCAAGCCTCATGCTTATCACCGGTGGAATGTGGGGCTTCCAGCGAGGTATGGATTTCCTTGGCCTTGTCAGGCGTGATTGTAGATCCTTAAACCAAAGTCACTAGAGTGTGACTCCCCCTAGTATGTTGTAGCTGATTTCCGTCCTTTAGGGAACAGTAGTTATTGTCATAACGTTCGTTTTTTTTTTTTACTTTGTGTTCTGAACTTGGTTCTGCATCTTTTGAATGTCGTCCCTGAGATCGGAGGTTTAGCCTTATAATATTACCCTGCTTACGCATGCATGTATGCACGACACTGCTGTTTGGTATATCTTCAGCGTTCATCTGTGTTTCTGTGTTTCAGTTTCATTTTAAACGACATCATGGTCTATTTGATGGCATTGAAGCAAAACCCATGGATGCCCAATTTGGCACACTACACATTCATATTACATAGCATTTCCTTGCACACTGCTATCAACGAGAGGCAGACATGCAACCTTGAGCTTAAGTCATCACCCCTCCTTCACAGCATACCTTTTTGTTACTATTTTAATAGTTGGAAAATAATAGACAGAGATCCCTTTATACATGCAAACAGAAAGAGGTCCAAGTTTTCAGCAATGGGGGATGGAGGCTAAATCCCCAATAGCACCCTATTCCCTACATAGTGCACTACTTTTGACCAGAGCCCAATGAGCCCTGTGGGACCTGGTCAAAATTAGTGCACTATAAAGGGAACTGGGTGCCATATGAGACACACCCGGAGAGGAGAGGGAGGAGGTCTGGCTGGTGCTGTCAATCTCATTCTTCTCTTTGTCTCTTCTCATCCATCCTTCCTCGTCTGACAGGAGTCGGATGAGCAGAACGGTGCCTACCTGTCTGTCTGCCTGTCTGCCTGTCTGCCTGACTGCCTGTAATTAATATTCTCAACTTGTGCCCTGCCACCGAGAGTGAGAGAGATAGAGGGAGATAGACAGAGAGGGTGGGGAGATGGAAAAGGGGGGCTGGGGGTGAGGAGGGAGAGAGAGGAAAAGCGAGAGGTAGACAGATGAGCTGGAGAGAGAGAAAGGTAGAGAAAGGCCTTGACAGAAAGGAGAGCGAATGGAAGGCAAAATTGAGTTTGTTCTAGAACAGTGGTTCCCAAACTGTGGGTCGGGACCAACTTGTGGGTCGCGACAGGGATACAAGTGGGTCGCGGGGTGACTTCTTTTGTGCAACAAATTTATATATTGAACAAAATATAAAGATATTTTTGGTATGGAAAAACATTTTCAGTATTCAAATGAATGACAAAAATGAAATAGAAGGCAGGTAGAAAAATATAATGGACCTACAGTACCACTCAAAAGTTTGGACACACCTACTCATTCCAGTTGTTGTTTTTTATTTTTACTATTTTCTACATTGTAGAATAATAGTGAAGACATCCAAGCTATGAAATAACACGTATGGAAGTAACCAAATAGCCCTTACACAGCCTGTGTTTGTTTAACACTTTTTTAGTTACTACATGATTCCTTATGTGTTATTTCATAGTTTTGATGTCTTCACTATTATTCTACAACGTAGAAAATAATAAAAAATAAAGAAAAACCCTTGAATGAGTAGCTGTGTCCAAACTTTTGACTGGTACTGTATATATTTTGAAATAATAGCCTATAATCTGTCAGAACATGCAATCATAATTACAAAGTGAATTTCTTAAAATTGGTCACAAGAGCCCATACTCAAATCTACATTCAGTTAAATGTTTTGAAGAAGAGGGTATTATTCTTCTTTGGCCTTGTGTTTTCGTGTTTTCACTGCTCAACGCTTATGGTGGGTCGCAACTCAAAGATACCTCAATTGGTGGCTCACGAAGCAAAATAGTTTGATAACCCCTGTTCTTCAAAATTGTTTTTTGTTTGGGTGCAAAAGGCTAGGACACTTCCCAAACTTCCCAAACTCTTTGTTTCACTGGTCTCCCCATTCTCTGAACTCTACTGATATCTCCATGAGTGTGCTTTAGTTTCTTGATCATCATCAAAGATATGTTCCTTCCACCTCTTGGTTCTGCAAGTATCTTTTTTATTTTACTTTTTTTCCTATTGCAAATACAGGTAGATACATTATCATTTATCTTCAATGACAGCTCAATATTTAAAAAAAATGTTTTAAACACAAGACTCCATACAATACAACAATAATCACATATGCAAGATAAGAAACTTCATAGTGTTTCCAGGTAACAGTAATATGGGTGGCATTAGATACATTGGGAACCGTTTTCACCTCCACAGACTGACCACGATAGGTGAGAACTGCATACACAGTTGATGATCTCAGGTGACAAGAAACACTAGCACCATAAATACCTCTCCCTCATCTCTTTGAGATTCAGCAGGCTTTGCAAGGTAAATCCAACACCATACGATCAGGACAGATTGCGGGGCTTGTGTTCCGTAGCGTAACCAATAGGCGATTGGATTGAGAATAATTCTCTTCTAATGACGAGGCCGGCTCAAAGCTGTTAGTGGTAATGACAACACCATGCTACATCCCCTGAGACAGGTAGCCTGCATCTCAAATGGCACCCTATCCCCTATATAGTGAGCACATTACTTTGGACCAGGACCCATAGGGCTCTGGTTAAAAGCAGTGCAATATGTAGGAAATAGGGTCCCATTTGGGATGCAGTCAAAGCCCAGGAGATAGGTTGCAGTCATAAAGGGAAGGAGCGAGAAACAGACAGACATGGAAAAAGTGAGACAAGAAGACAAACAGACACTATTACACATGTATGTTTTTATGAGTATGTCTCTGATCCTTGTCCTTGTAATCCTTGATAATGCTTGTGGTGATAAAACTATTTCCCAAGTTGGGATCAATACTACTCTACTCTACTTTCCTCTCTACACTTACCTGGAATAGAGTGTGTACAACTCAAACTCTATATAAGCATTCTGTGCCAGACCAGATTTATATCAGACCAGACCTGTATTGTTCTGTGTTGCTATGGTTATAGACACCTTCAGTGTCCTGATTCCTGCAGTCCTTTGTGGTGAGGACACGTGCCCCGTTGAGGTGTCAGATTGGCACAGCTGTGGTCCGATGCCTTACTCCTGCCAGTCGTGTGTGTGTGTGTGTGTGTGTGTGTGTGTGTGTGTGTGTGTGTGTGTGTGTGTGTGTGTGTGTGTGTGTGTGTGTGTGTGTGTGTGTGTGTGTGTGTGTGTGTGTGTGTGTGTGTGTGTGTGTGTGTGTGTGTTTGTTGTGTGTGTTCAGGGCGGTCCCACAAAGTGACTCTTTACACTGTATCCAAAGAATTCCTTTTTGTTGTCTGAGGAATTCAGACTTCTCTGTATTGCTCTCCACATCCCCATTCTGTCACACCTGCACAGGTGCTGTTGTGATGATGTTTTGTAGGTCTGATATCTTTTTTTTTTCTTTTTTTTTAGGGGTGGATCAGCTTAATATTGCGGAAAGAATCTTGCTTCCAATGTAATTGTCTGCATCATTTCCAATCCCCCATATTTTTTGGGGTAAATATATATATCCATACACGCATGCATACATATACACATATATACATACACATACCTATATAGAGATACATACTTTTTTTAAAGAATATACCTTTATTATTATTCCCCGCAACCCTACCACCGAATCCCCCAATTGGATTAAACTGATAAACACTTCTGCTTTTACCTTAAATTTATACATCTTATACCCATTTTACAGACACAGTCCACTTTACAATAGTTCTCTCTTGTTTGTTCTTAGTCCTTCCTCTATTTCTGTTGTCCATCCAATTTTATTTCCACTTGTAACTGTGCTATTTCACAAAAACTCCGCACCTATACACATTTCACAGATCCCATATGCCCTACATTGTTTATCTTGTTATTAGTCCCACCCTTCAGTTCCACTCAACCCTTCCCATCTATCTTCCAACATCATCCATTTCGGATTTTTATTTGCCATATATTTTTCAACTGTGCTGTGATGCTTCACAAAATATTTGAACCTTCCTATTCTCATAGCTTCTACAGATTGTAAATTAAAAATAAACATTTTTGCTAAAATAATTATTATATTATTGATTGATTGACTATGGCTTTTCAAATCCCCCAGTATTGCTATCTGTAGCGTTAGTTCTAGGCAAATGTTGCAATTCTTCAGCCATTCCTGGACCTGTGACCAAAAACGAGCTACATATGGACAATACCAAAATAAATGATCTAATGACTCTGCCTCCTCACAGCAGAATCTGCAGAGCTGGGAAGATTGTATCCCCCATATATATAACATTCTATTAGTTGCAAGAATTTTGTACAGTAATTTAAATTGAAAAATTCGAAGTTTTGAATCCGGCGTTGTTTTGCGTATCAATTCATAAACCATGTGCCATGGAATGGGTACATCGAAAATCTCTTCCCAACTATTTTGCAATTTATATGGCAAAGCTGTCAGTTTTTTGGTCCTTAAATGAAATTGGTATATGTTTTTATTTATCACACTTTTCTTTAACCATTTATGCTCTTTAATATAGGGCCGACATACAAGTTCCTTACTTTTTTCCCCTTCTACTTGCCTCTTCCATTTTTGTGGTAATGCTGCAATTAATTGGTTGTAATTTTGGGTAGAGCAGACATTTCCATATGTCTGTGTTAGCTGCATGTGTGACATAACTCCACCAGTCCTATTTATGATATCATTCACAAAAATTATACCTTTTTTAAAAATTTCTTCGATAAATACAGTTTTTTTAATCAATTACTATATTTGAATTTAACCACAATATTTGTTGTACTATTTGTTACGTCCTTTCAGGTGGATTAAACTGAAATTGCAACCAACTTTCTAAGGCTTCTTTAAAAAATAAAGATATTTTGGAGATTATTTTGCCCTCCGAATTCATATTCATTATATAAATAGGCCCTTTTAATTTTATCTGGCTTACCGTTCCAAATAAAATTGAATATTTTTTGTTCATATAATTTAAAAAGCAGGTCACTAGGTGTAGGCAAAACCATAAGCAAATAGGTAAACTGTGATATGACTAAAGAGTTAATCAGGGTGATTTTTCCACAAATAGACAGGTATTTTCCTTTCCATGGTAGCAAGATCTTATCTATTTTTGCTAACTTTCTATAAAAATGTATTGGAGTGAGATCATTTCTTTCTTTTGGGATTTGTATACCGAGTATGTCCACATCTTCGTCAGACCATTTAATTGGTAAACTACATGGCAATGTAAAATGTGTATTTTTAGTGATCCAATACGTAATATGGTACATTTATCATAATTTGGTTTTAATCCAGAGAGGATAACAAAGGTATGTAGATCCTCTAAGAGGCCATGGAGAGACTCTAGTTTCTCGAGACTCTGGATTTCTAATCCCTTAATATTAATGTTTGATCTAATTTTAACAGCTAACATTTCGATGTCAATAATAAATAGATATGCCGATAGTGGACAACCTTGTTTTACTCCTCTAGATAGTTTAAAACTTTCTGAGATGTAGCCATTATTTACTATTCTACACCTAGGGTTACTATACATAATTTTAACCCATTTTATAAGAGATTCCCCAAAATTGAAATATTCTAGGCATTTATATATAAACTCCAGTCGTACTTTATCAAAAGCCTTTTCAAAATCAGCTATAAAAACCAGGCCTGGTGTCCCCGATATTTCATAGTGTTCTATTGTTTCCAGTACTTGCCTTATATTATCTCCAATGTATCGTCCATGTAAAAAACCTGTCTGATTAGGATGAATAATATCTGACAAAACTTTTTTTTATTCTATGCGCCAAGCATTTTGCTAGGATTTTTGCATCACAACACTGAAGTGTAAGAGGTCTCCAATTTTTTAAATGGACTGGATCTTTATATATACCACTTGGGACCTGTTTCAGTAATAATGATATCAGACCTTCTTGTTGCGTGTCTGATAATCTACCATTTATATAGGAGTCGTTAAAACAAGCTAATAATGGTCCTTTGAGTATATCAAAAACAGTTTTGTATACTTCCACTGGTATGCCACCCAGCCCTGGAGTTTTCCCATCCTTAAAGGCCCCAATTGCATCAAGCAGTTCCTCCTCTGTAATTTGGCCTTCACATGAGTCTTTCTGTACAGATGTTAATTTTACATTATTATTAGGAAAAAAATCCATACAATTAGTTTCAGTTAGTGGAGATGGAGGAGCCTGAAATGAAAACATATTCTTAAAGTACTTTACTTCCTCTTTCAAAATATCATTTGGTGAATCATTACATTTAGATTTAAGTCATTTAGCAGACGCTCTTATCCAGAGCGACTTACAAATTGGAAAGTTCATACATATTCATCCTGGTCCCCCCGTGGGAATTGAACCCTGGTCCCCCCGTGGGAATTGAACCCACAACCCTGGCGTTGCAAGCGCCATGCTCTACCAACTGAGCCACACGGGACCACGTGTCATGCGTGACTCCATCATTTGTAACAAGTTTTAATAAAAAAAATTTGGTAGCATTTCTATATTGAAGATTGAAAAAGAATTTGGTGCATTTTTCCCCATATTCCATCCAGTTCGCTTTATTTTTACAATATATTACACTGGATCTTTCTTGAATAAGGTCCTCCATTTCTTTTTGTTTTTCCTCTAACTTATTCAGTGCCTCTATGGTACCGTTTTTATTGCTATCTACCTGTACTGTTAATCCTTCAATTTCCTTTGTTAATATGGACTCTTTTGATCTAAATTGCTTTTGTTTTATAGATGAGTACTGAATTGCATGGCCTCTAAAGGCACACTTAAAAGTGTCCCATACAATAAGGGGATCTGCTGTACCTATGTTATGTCTGAAAAAGTCAGTTATAAAATCTTCTGTCCTAGTTCTAAACAATTTATCATCTAGTAGACTTTGATTAAATTTCCAATATCCTCGCCCACGTGGAAATTCTGTAAGAGTAATATATATGCCAATTATGTGATGATCCGACCGCATTCTGTCCCCTATCAACACTTTTTAAACTTTTGGTGCCAGAGAGAATGGTATAAGAAAGTAGTCAATACGACTAGCTTGATTAAGCCTCTGCCATGTATATCTCACTAAGTCAGGGTATTTAAGTCTCCATATATCCACTAATTTAATATATCCATGACATTCATGATTTCCTTAAGTGCCTGAGGGTGATAGTTTGTAGTGTGATTTCCTTTCCGGTCCATAGAGGTATTTAAGACCGTATTAAAATCTCCCACTATAATAATAGAGTCTAGTGTTGCTTGTAGAGTTGATAAATTCTTATATATATTTTCAAAGAAGCTTGGATCATCATTATTCAGACCGTATAGGTTAATAAGCCATATCTGTTTATTGTCCAATAACATATTTAAAATAATCCATCTACCTTGAGGATCTGTTTGGACAATTTGCACATTTGGATCAAAATTATTGTTAATTAAAACCATCACCCCTTTTGAATTTCTTTGCCCATGGGAGAAATATATTTTGCCCCCCCAGTTCTTTTTCCACATAACTTCATCTAAAACTGTTGAATGGGTTTCCTGTAAACAATAGATATTATAATCCTTCTCTTTTAGCCAGGTAAATACTGATAGGTCTGATATCTGATTGGTTAACTTTACAGCATAGCTGTGGGAAGTAGAGGTGCTGAGGGTGCTGCAGCACCCGCTGAAAAATCTAAAATGTGTATTTAATCTAAAAAGTCTGAATTAGCGGACCAATATACAAAAATAAAAATAGTGCACCGGGCCTTTACTACTCAGGGCTGGTCCTGGCCAATCTGACACAAATATTCCCCCCCCTGCAAAACTAGAAAGACAAATGACATATTTTCCAGATGTTGAAGTTGAATTTCCAGACGTTGAAGATCAATTTAGGTTCTGAATTAAAGGTGAAAATATGTATTTTCCCGAATGTTAAAATCAGGTTCATTTTCAGTTCTGAATGAAAGTTAATTTACAGTTGAAGTCAGAAGTTAACATACACTTAGGTTGAAGTCATTAAAACTCGTTTTTCAACCACAACTACTTTGTGCATGACACAAGTAAATTTTCCAACAATTGTTTACAGACAGATTATTTCACTTATAATTCACTGTGTCACAATTCCAGTGGGTCAGATGTGGATGTATTTCAAGCCCTACCTTCAAACTCAGTGCCTCTCTGCTTGACATCATGGGAAAATCAAAATAAATCAGCCAAGACCTCAGAAAAAAAATTGTAGACCTCCACAAGTCTGGTTCATCCTTGGGAGCAATTTCCAAACGCCTGAAGGTACCACGTTCATCTGTACAAACAATAGTACGCAAATATAAACACCATGCTAACACGCAGTCATCATACCACTCAGGAAGGAGACGCGTTCTGTCTCCTAGAGATGAACGTACTTTGGTGCGAAAAGTGCAAATCAATCCCAGAACAACAGCAAAGGACCTTGTGAAGATGCTGGAGGAAACAGGTACAAAAGTATCTATATCCACAGTAAAACGAGTCCTATATCGACATAACCCGAAAGGCCGCTCAGCAAGGAAGAAGCCACTGCTCCAAAACCGCCAGAAAAAAGCCAGACTACGGTTTGCAACTGCGCATGGGGACAAAGATGGTACTTTTTGGAGAAATGTCCTCTGGTCTGATGAAACAAAAATATAACTGTTTGGCCATAATGACCATCGTTATGTTTGGAGGAAAAAGGGGGAGGCTTGCAAGCATGAAGAACACCATCCCAACCGTGAAGCACAGGGGTGGCAGCATCATGTTGTGGGGGTGCTTTGCTGCAGGAGGGACCGGTGCACTTCACAAAATAGATGGTATCATGAGGGATGAAAATGATGTGGATATATTGAAGCAACATCTCAAGACATCAGTCAGGAAGTTAAACCTTGGTCGCAAATGGGTCTTCCAAATGGACAATGACCACAACCATACTTTCAAAGAGTTGGCAAAATGGCTTAAGGACAACAAAGTGAAGGTATTGGAATGGCCATCACAAAGCCCTGACCTCCAGCCTATAGAAAATTTGTGGGCAGAACTGAAAAAGTGTGCGTGAGCATGGAGGCCTACAAAACTGACTCAGTTACACCAGCTATGTCAGGAGGAATGGGCCAAAATTCACCCAACTTATTGTGGAAGGCTGCCTGAAACGTTTGACCCAAGTTAAACAATTTAAAGGCAATGCTACCAAATACTAATTGAGTGTATGTAAACGTCTGACCCACTGGGAATGTGATGAAAGAAATAAAAGCTGAAATAAATAATTCTCTCTATTATTCTGACATTTCACATTCTTAAATAAAGTGGTGATCCTAACTGACCTAAAATAGGGACTTTTTACTAGGATTAAATGTCAGGAATTGTGAAAAACTGAGTTGAAATGTATTTGGCTAAGGTGCAGGTAAACTTCCGACTTCAACTGTATGTTTGGACCAAATCAAGGCCGGTCCAGACCAGACAAAATCTGAACCAAACACAGACGTTTATGTTTGGGCCAAATCAAGGCTGGTCCAGACCGGACAAAATCTGAACCAAACATAGACGTCTATGATTGGTTCAGATTTGGTCTGGTCTGGACCAAAATATATATGTCCGTGGAGGTTGAAATCAAGGCCGGTCCGTATCACACCAAATCTGAATCAAACATTGACATCTATGTTTAGGCCAAATCAAGGCTGGTCCAGACTGGACCAAAAACCAACGTCCGTGGATGAGGAAATCGAGGCCCGTCTGGACTGCACCAAAACAAAATTGGGACAGGATCAAAAACGACGTCCAAAAGACGTCAGCGTCGGTCCGTGCTTACTGAGGTGTAGCCTACCATGTCGGCCTGCAATGGAATTTTATGAATGCCCATCCATGATATGCTAGGCCCACCGTTTGTTAAACAGGCTTTTGCATTGCCTTTATTTGTCCTGATTCCTGTGACTAATCAATTTGGCCATTTATGGACTGAATATCATTTACCCAACTTTATCAGAAGTTATCCTGAAATTATTTGCAATGTGTTTACACAGCGTGAAATGCATAAGTATTTTCTTTTTCACTATGATCAGCTCATCAACAATTAACGGATATAACTTGAAACCACTGATCATGACAAATTAGCCCACGGTTGAAACTCCTTGACAGAAGTTCTGAGTAGCCTAATTATCCATTCCATATTGTCAATTTGACTTTGACCTGTCCTGTTTTTAGGATATGTTATTTTTTAACATGTCAGCAAAGTTTTTATGTGATTGTCTGCCATTTAGGTTAGGCTATTTGATCGGAGAAACCTGCATTATGTAAAAAGTATCTCATTACATTGTCATACATTTGATCTTCAGCATGCAGGCTACAGAAAAGGCAACATACTATTTCTACCATATACTATACTGTATCTGCTACATGGTTTGACGGAATGTTGGTGGAGGGCCCCAGCGATGCATGGGAATGGAGAATTGCAATATTTTGAGGCCCTGCCTTTGACAAAGTGGGCACTGCTTATCACAGGGTGGCATCAGCACTCACCTAAAAAAACAATATGCCACTGGTTGAGAATTCTCAGAACCCCCACCCCCAAACATCTTCCTCGTGGCTATGCTCAGATCTTTTTAAATTAATTTAAAAAAAAAATCTAAACATAGTCAAATGGTTATAAAAGGTTCTTAGATTGATTGTCTCTTTTGTTCCTGACCTGCCATGGTGAGATACACTCTTTTGCTCTCCACCCCAGAGAGATTGATAATTCCATTTGATTCCCTGATACGAAAACGTAGCCTACCTGATGGAGAATATGCAAGCAGCCAATCTTTTTCAGTAATGGGAATTATTTCACGTCAATGATTTGGCTCAAAAGCTGATCAAGAAATATAAGAATGGTCTTAATATACATTATTCAGTACAGGCAATATATTTGTAGGCATACGAGGGTGTTAATTCTCGAGTTTGCTGGGTTTTCGTATGCCTACAAACTCAGGAAAAATGAATTGTGACACAGAAAACTAGCAACGAACATGATACCACTGTGAGATCCCATAGAACATCGGAGCGCAAAATAGAGGAGTTGCAATCGAACATCAAGCATGCGAAAGAACACGAGCTGACTAGGTCATTTCTAAATGACGCACAGTGAGATTTGTTAAAACAGAGCGCAAATGGGCTCCAAAGCAACTTGTCTGATTCGGATAGAGGTAGTAGGATGGATGCAAAGTCAGTCCCACTTACGGGCATGGTTTGCGCGTCCATAGCCCCTATTGCAGCTATTAGAATGGGTACAGAGGCTAATCCCAATCCGCCCACTAAACGTTGTTGTGATTTCTGTAAAAGGGAAGGGCATTATGGTCTGGCGCTGTCTGAACCTAGACAGAGGAAATCCTCCTGCGCATTTCAGGCAACCTGCTGGCCCACAGAGTAGGACCAACTATCCAGTTACGTTTTGCAACCTGTCGTGGTGAGATACCATCTTTCCCTCTCCTCCCCAGGGAGGACATGGCCTTTTAGGCTATGACTTCTTTCTCCCTCTCCCTGTCTGATCATGTCTAGATTACTACTGCAGTGTAATGCTTGTTCATGCTTTGTATCTTAAATGTTTGCCTTGCATGTCAATCCCTTCATTTAATGAAATACACTTGCATTTAGGATTCCATTCTCAGACCTTTTTTGACCTTTCTATTCCTGTAACTCAAATATAGTCTCTCTCATATTGCTAAATCATATTTATCTGGCTAATTGCATAGCTTATCATGGGTCGCTTGTGAGGTATATACAAGAGAGATTAAAGTAGATGTCACGCGTCAAAATTTTGATTGATGACCCTATGTGAACCTATGTGACCGCTATGTGAACCCTATGTCCTGATGACGTGTGCATGCCCAAGGGCTGCCGGTCAGGCCAGCCTGGTGGTTAGGTGGGGGCTGGTTGGGTGAGTAAGGGTCCAGTTGTCAGGTCAACCGGTAATGATTTATGACCCAAGCCTGATTTATGACCCTATGTAATGATTTATGACCCTATGTCCTGTAGAAGGGTGCATGCCAATATTTGGGTTTCAGGTCAGGACATCGTGGTGGTTAGGGGGGTAGGGTTGGGTGGTTGAGTAAGTGACCAGGTGTCAGGTCAACCTGTTACTGTTTCTCACGGTTTGGGGTGGTTAATGCCCCTTATAAAGCCCCAGAACAATTCCTGTTTAAGAGTGCACAAGATCTTAAGAATAACCATGGATTTTGGGATCGGTGACAAAGAAGTGATGACTGTAACAACTGAAGCAGGCCCTCGGGTTGCCCATAGAGCAAGGGCAAAGTATCAACCCGCAATATATGATGCGCCAAAAAAACGTTTTTTAAATGTGTATAGAACCCAAATACCTCCAGCAAATGCTCTGACAGATCAAGTGTTGATGTCTAATGGTCAGCAGTGGGGGTATCGGTTTGATTACCTGGCCTGTAGAGTGACCCTCTATACGGTAGATGAAGGAGAAGAATATACAGACCAGACTGTAGGCTTGGAATATGGTGTTGAAGACTGGTCGGTTTTTCGCAAGGTTGTGTGTCCTGAACTGAGCCTTATCACCAAGGGGTATAGTGTGTTCACGGGCCACGAGACCCGTTGGGAAGGTACCCCTGACTCCTCAGGACAAATATTTCACAGGGTGAAAATACAAAGACAGAATGGACGACCGTGCGGCTGCGTGGAGTTCTATATCGGCACCGAGGCAATCCGAAACCACAACATTAGGGGTGGGGGCCTGACTGGGGATACCCGACTGCGTCTGCTTATTCCTTTTAAAAGTTGGGATGTAATGGAATTGAAAATGTTGCAACCGTTGGATGCTCTCTTTGTACAGAGCCAACAGCGGCAGAGCCTTGTTCATTTAAAGAAGTGCATAATATATACGAATCGTAAAGATTACGATGCAAAAGAGCCTCAAGAAGATACAGCGTCAGAAGAAAACTAAGTAAGCGGATGCTTTAACCACACCCCCCCAGATACCCAATGGCCTTGTTCTACAATAAAAAGAAAAAAGCAGCCAGTTCTTCATTTCAGCATACACCATGGATCTCCAGACCATCTACGTGGACGCATCTACGTCATGGGGGCCCGACACTAAGGACTCTATGCCACGAAGCCCTACACTCTACGCACCCCTGGCAAGACCCGTGACACCCCCGACATTTACACAGCCTGAGGATGTGTTTGATGGGGTGGCCAGTACTATTTTTGTGGATACCATCAAGGCCTCTGTAGCTACACTTTTAGACGTGGTGATTGGCGAATATATACGAGAAAAATGCATCGGCTGTGAGATCAATCATCCCAGCCAGCGTCGTCATCCTTGCCTCTACGACCCGCCTAGATACTACTTTTTCAATCATTTTGAGGAGCTGGTGAAAAGACTGTGGTCCTGCCGTTTCATACCAGCGCTGGTCCTCGCCCTGGAGTCTATGGGTCTTGTGCCGTCTATCCCTAGAGTTTACGGGGTAACCGAAGCCTTCCTACATGAACTGAAGGAGGCCATCTTCATCCACGAGAAACTCAAAGAAATCCGACACACCCTGGTGGACGACAACAAATACTGGGAAGCTGTGGTGGCTGATGTGATGCTTTTCTGGCTCAATAAATCCCAAGAGACCGAGTGACATTTTGTTATTTAGAGCTATGGGTAACTATGTGTCTACGATGTTTGAGCGAATAAATACCTTTTTTCTTTTGAGAGACCTTACATATGTTATGCATCAGATTATTGAAAATAAAGTGAACAAGGGATCGTTCTACACGACACACAATACCTGGGCTAATGTAGAGCGTTTGCTGAAAATGGAGCAAATCATGAAACAGGTCCGACATATGGGCGAGAGTTTACAATGGACACATATGGTATCAAGGCTTGTTGAGGATTCTGAAGAACTAGAAATAACTTTGGCTAAGATTTTACATTATTTGTTTGAACCACCCTTTAATGTGAATGTGTATCATATTTGTTGTTTATATACTTATATATCAGACGTGTGTGTTTTAAAAATTCAGCGACACAAAACTGTAAATCTAAACCATATATACAGGGTGTTGCATGCTGTGATTGTTGAGAAAACTGGGACTTGTATCTTGCAACAAATCCTGAATTGTCTGTATACGTAATACTTGTTGCATTCTTAAAATAAAAATTCACAAACTGAAATGTTGTCGTTATATGAAAGTGGCTCATTAACGTTATTGTACCTCAGAGAGGCAAGAAGGATGGCTGAGCAGCTGTTGAAAAACATATATTATAATCCCGCTAACCCCGGGTCTTATGGGGGTAAAGAGCGTTTACAGAGAGCTATAGTCGAAGAAACAGGTAGTCTGTTAAGCGATGCTAAAGTGAATGAATGGTTATCCGAGCAAGATGCCTACACTCTACATAAACCTGTAAGAAAACAATTTCCAAGAAATAGAGTTTTTTCTACGCATCCCTTATCCCAATTTCAGGCGGATCTATGTGACATGCAGTCCCTTGCCGATAAAAATGATGGAAATCGCTACATGCTAACGGTTATAGATATTTTCTCTAAATTAGCCTATGTAAGGGTGTTAAAAAATAAGAGCGGGGCAGAGGTGACCAGGGCCTTTGAATCGATCTTGAAGGCAGGAGGCGCACCCAAGAAAGTGCAGACGGATGGCGGAAAATAATTTTTTAATAAAACATTTCAGAAGCTAATGAATAAGTATAATATAGTACATTTTGCTACAGGCTCTGATTTGAAAGCTTCGGTTGTGGAACGCTTTAATAGGACTTTGAAAGAGCGGATGTGGCGATATTTTACAGCTCACAACACCCACAGATATACAGACATAGTTCAGGATTTAGTAAACGGGTACAACCACAGCTACCATAAGAGTATACGTATGAAGCCCTCTGAGGTCTCTTCGGAAAACTCTTTTCAAGTCTTTAAAAATATGTATGGTTTGTTCCCACTTCGCCGTAAGAAAAAAATGACTTTTAAATTCCTAGTGGGTGACTTGGTGCGTATATCAAAGTTGAGGGGTGTTTTCGACAAAAAATACGAACAAGGCTTTAGCTCGGAGTTGTTTACCGTTACAGAATGTCTGCCACGCATTCCCCCGGTCTACAAATTAAAAGATTATGACGGGGATCTTATAGAGGGATCTTTTTATGAGAAGGAATTACAGAAGGTCCAGTTGGGTAAAGACAAAGTCTTTCACGTGGAGGAGATTCTAGATCAGAAGAGAGAAAAGGGTAAAAAATGGTTGCTGGTCCGCTGGAAAAACTGGCCTCAAAAGTTCAACAGTTGGGTATTGGAGCATGATGTGGTGGAGGCAACGGGGATTAATTTAAACCCCTAGTCATGATAACTAGCGCATCAGTCGCGTGTACACAGTTGGGCATCATGGAACACAGCGGCTTCTACCTGACTCTCCCCAGTAATGCGTCGGCACAGATATATCGTAATAATCAGAGTTCGAATTATACAACCAATTTTCCAAAGCCTATAGAGTTATCAGAGGCTTGGGAAGTAGGTCTCAGCGAGATTACATACCCCCATAGTTGGTATAATATCAAAGCTAAGGACCGGGATTTTTATTGCAAAAGGTTATCGGAACCTGCAAAACTTATTAAGCTTAAAAAAGGTTTCTATAGAACCGTCGACAGGATCGTCTCAGAGTTGAATGAACACCTAACCCTGAACAAGATGGAAATATTCCTATTCTACAATCCAATCCATAAAAGGATACAAATCTCAGGGCCTGCTAACGGAGGTATAAAGACCAGCGGTAATTTAGCCTACATGTTGGGGATGGGTCCCAATAAATGGACGTATGTGAACGATAAATTATTCCCATTCCCTGCGGATATACATGCAGGATTTTACAACATATTTGTGTATACCGACATCATAACCTATCAAAGGGTCGGAGACACCTGTGTGCCCCTCCTGCGAACAGTTCATATAGACGGAAAGGATGGGGACATCGTCACTGTCAATTATGACAAGCCGCACTACGTACATGTCAGCAAGAACTATATTGAAAACATTCTGGTTGAGCTTAAAACGGATCAGAACGAAAACATTGAATTTACTTATGGTAAAACGATTGTAAAACTCCACTTTAGACCCACCAAAACCTCTCTACATATATAATATCTGTATTATATTTATAAACATAATACAAATAAAAGAGTTATGGAGCACCATCAGCTCGACCCTAACCGTTATGTTTCATACTATGTGGATCAAGTTGGTAATGGACTACCAGGATATCATGGAGCACCGACAATGTATGGTGCGGGGATAGGCGGTATATTCCGTAACCTCTTTAGGATGGTTTTACCGTTTATGAAGAGGGGCTTCAGCATAGCCAAACCACATTTAAAATCCGCGGCTAAAAATATAGTAAGTGAGGTTGTAGCCAATGCTATGACCCGAAGGGCGTCACCAGATGTGGAGCATCAAGAAGGCTCGGGGCTTATGATATTGTCTCGAAGACCAAAAAAGAGACCCCCAGGTTTAAGACGCAGGCCGGCACCTAAAAAGCGGCGGTTAACTGTTAAAAGAACCTCAGTAAGTCAAAGACGTGGTAAAGTGAGGAGGTCTGAACCAAAACAGGCTAAAAGAATACTAGGAAGTATTTTCTAAAAGAATAAGTGACATGGCTCTTTTACATCGAATGTCCTCTGAAGCTATAAAGACAGAACTCGATCTTTTCACGGCCCCGTTAACGCAGCATTCAATAGATAGATCCAGTTATGTGGAGATAGCCCCTCTCTCTGCTATTACCGATAACGGGCCTATCGAATTTTTCATACCAGGCCACGGTGACAACTATCTGGACCTCAACAACACCTTGGTGCATTTACGTCTAAAAGTGACCAAAAGAGATGGGTCTAATATTGCAGGCGATGCCAAAGTGAGTCTCATTAATTACCCCTTGGCCACCATTTTCTCCCAAGTTGATGTGACTTTGGGTGAACGCCTAATCAGTCAAAGCAGCGCCACATACCCTTATAGAGCCATCATGGAGTGTTTACTAAACTACTCCGAAGACACTCTCAAAACACAATTTAGCGCCGGGCTGTTTAGCAAGGATACTGCAGGAGCCTCTATGGAATCGACAGACCCTTCCACCGGTGCAAACAAAGGACTAGCGGCACGAGCTCGCTACTGCGCCGAATCTCGAGAGTTTCATTTGCTAGGCCCTATACACTCTGACATTTTCTTTCAAGAACGGTTACTCTTAAATTCGGTTGATTTAAGATTAAAATTAACCAGGGCCAAGGATGATTTTTGCCTGATGTCTCCCCAAGACGGGGATTTTAGTTTGAAAGTGTTGGGGGCCACCCTTTTTATTAAAAAAGTGTCTGTATCTCCGGCCGTACGCCTGGGTCACTCACATGCTTTGATGAAAGGAAATGCCCTTTACCCTCTCCAAAGAATTACCATGAAAACCTTTAGCATACCTGTGGGCAGTAGAATCTGCAGTCAAGAAAACCTATTTCTAGGCCCTTTACCTAGATATGTGGTTATAGGTCTGGTTGATCACGCCTCTAATACGGGGAGTTTAGATAAAAAAAACTTTAATTTTCAACACTTCAATGCAGAGTATGTAGCTCTCTGTCAGGACGGACGTCAGGTTCCGGCGAAGGCTTTCCAACCCCAATTTAATAACAACATATCTGTGCGAGAATTTTACAATCTATTCCTGGCTACAGGGCGACATCTAAAAGATCTCTCTTTACCTATTGACAGAAATGATTTTGCAGAGGGTTACACGTTGTATGCTTTCAATTTATCCCCTGATGATGACACCTCAGGAAATCTGTCTGTGGTGTCCCAAGGTAACCTCAGGCTGGAAATGCGTTTCCGTACACCTTTAGCCTGTACAGTTAGCATGATTGTTTACGCATGCTCTGATTCAATCTTGGAAGTGAATGCCCCGAAGACAGGTCTTAGTGGATTATTATTAAGAACCTTTGAGCAAAGACATGAATACCCAAGAGTTGGACGGGCTCATGAGCCGCTTGATTGGAAAACAATTTTGTGGAGTGTTGGCTTGTGATGAATTACCTATTGAGATATGGCCTGAGAGGCCTGCAATGTTTATTGTCAATACCCATCCTAAACACATGCCTGGTGAACATTGGCTAGCTATGACATTAGAACAGGAAGGTGGATGAAAAATCTCAACTTTTTTTGATTCCTATGGCTTTCCCCCCGGTTTTTCACATTTCCCTAAATCTATTAAAGATTTTTTGACCCTAAACGGTACAAAGATCTACTACAGCATCAAACAAGTGCAAGATAACCTTTCCACTACATGCGGTCACCACTGTGTATTTTACCTGTGCCAAAGAGCCCGGGGAGTTTCTTTTGAAGATGTTATGTCTCTTTATAAGGATGATTTAAGAAGTAATGATAACCTTGTATCTTGTTTTGTTAGAAAATATCAAAAGTGTTCAAATGTGTGTCCTTTAAGAACGCGTAATCAAGGCGTATGCTCACGTCATATGTTTCAAGAATGCCACAAATGTTAACTTGCTTATTTTTCAATTTTTTTTTTATTGAATTTAATCATAGTCATTCAAAAGTCATTTTCAAAAGTCTAACCACCCCGAGAGATCGGGATTAGGAAAAGGTCCTGAGACGTTCATGGGAGTAAATGAGTTAGCATCATCGCTTTCATAGGGGGACGGTGTCGTTGGGGCATCTTTAGGGGTGCTGTATCTCGTTGAAGGCTTTTGTTTTAAAGCTTGAATCTGTTGACGAAGCTTATGGTTGGGTACACCGGAGAGGGGGATGTTGAGGATTGCCAGGGCCTTAAGAAACTGACGCCAGCCGGGAGGCCTTCGGTCATCAGCAACCTTGTGGGCAGCCGTGGTACTTTTAAGCAAGTCCAGCATATGTGACCCCCTGACCACAGAGCCCTGAAGGATAAACTCTCCAGAGTCGTTCCAAGCAGCTATCCCCTTTGAGTCTTTTATCTTGTTCATAATGTATTTAACATTCTTCCTGTTACGTAAAGGCACATGTGTCAGTAGGTCATGCATAACTTTATCTTCAAATGGCATTTGAGCTTCACCAGACATATCATCTCCACTAGGTAAGATCGCCGGTACAGGCCTTACAGGGGCATGGCTATCGTTAGGTTCGACATCTGTTAAAGGGTCCGGTAGGGAAAGGGTTAAATGGTTAGTCTCTCTCTCCCCTTGCTTTACCCGAGTCAAATACCTTTGCATTAGGTTTGTGTATTTTTGAATCTTATCATAGGGGTTCAATCCTTTTCGGTTCAAAACATCCTTCATGGCCGTATCCAAATCATTTTCCGCTGTTTGTCTGATATCTTCAGGACCCTGCATTTGTTTTTTAAGTCTATCCAACTCTTGTTGAGGCACCAAGTACATTTTAGTGGCCATCACACCACGTGTTCAACCCCCACGTCTGGCCGCAATAAGGCTGGTGATGAAGGGCACGGCTATACTGAGTAAAGGTAGAAGAAAACCCCCAGACTGTTGTATACTATGTCTTTTCTTTTGAAGACTGGCCCTTTTATTGGCAAAGAGTTTGATCGCTGTCTTTTGTCTCTTTAATTTTTTCAATTGGTTCAGGGTGAGTGGAATGCGTCCTTTGAGAAGATTCAAAGCAATCTCACATAGGGCTAATATGAGATCTGAAGAACAGCGACCCAAGATGGCCTTCCGTTCTTTAGCTGTAGACCCAACTAGCCTTCTCAAGAGGGGCAGGTTTCTTTTTAAACGCAGAGACATAGCGTTTACTTTTTAGGAAGGTATGCAGCAGGCCTCTCCCCCGGAAACAGCCCTGTACGTAGCCTAAGGTGTTCTGGAGTATTTGCTTTTAAATCCACGATTAAATAAGAAAATGGCTCTTTGGTAGCGTCCTCATAGCTCTCCATAAAGTATGATTTCCGTCCAGGGTACATCTGCTGAGCTAGAGTGCTAATTTGCAGTTTGTCTCTAGGATTTTTAAACAATACCATGTAGTTGGCATTCAAGCTAATGGTCCGACTATTTTTACCTTGGTGAAACACATTCTGGACCAAGTAAAGCACGGACAGGTTTCTATGATGAGTATATTGGGTAAAAGCTCGTGCAATTTCGGGGTGTTCGCTACCAGCAAATAGCATATCGTCCAAAACCAGCAGATTATATTTATGTGGGGGGAGAAGTTCATCATCAGACAGAGATTCGGGTATTCCTTCAACAAACTTGATTTTTATTGTCTTCAATAATTCATCATACAGAGGTTGGTAACATGAATAACACCATACAATATTGTCAGGCTTTTGAGATAACACATGTTCAGAATTCTCTAAAATACTTTTTACAAAAAAAGTTTTACCACTGTTTGAAGGGCCTGCAATTAATGCTGAAAAAGGCAATTGTAGACGGGGGTCAAAACCCTCGACAGCAGTCATAATATCTTAAGCTTTAAGACACACTGGGGGCTTGTAGCATAAGTCAGTAGCCAAAGGGCAATGTGGTACCGTCAGGCAATAGCTGTCTCTTGTCATAGACTACCCTGAATCTTTTAGTGAGTGGTGCGTTTCTTAGATGGAACCCCTTTTTATCCCTCACTATTTTGTTGTAGGAGCTCAAAATCTCCAAGTCACTATTCCTGTCCTTTACGAACCCCTCGACCAAGCGCGTGATTGATTCCAAGTTTACACGCGGGGCATTTTCGTAGTTTTGAGTCACGCCTTTGGCTTTCAACACCACGTGATTGGCTTTAGTCCTAAAAGCATAGCTTTTTGGACCACATGAGGACCATTCTGTAATATGGTCACCCTCTTCGAGTTCACTAGTTAAACCCCCAAGATAGTTGCTAAGTGGGGGGTTCCAATCCCCCGGTTTGCTTACATAGACCACAGAGTCTGTGTCGTGGTAAAGAACCCGCCTCTGAAGCTGTTCCATGAGGGTGTACAGTTCAAGTCGGCCATAGGCTGTGGTAAATGCTGCAAGAAACACATTTACATTACCAGGGGGTAGAACCCACTTTTGGTGGCGCCTCCATTGCACCAATGCAATGTCTTGACTCAAGAAGGAAAAATGTGAAATTTCGTATTGGTCCGAAAAAACAAATTCCAAAAATTCTTCGGGGTCTTTAATGATCGAAGTTGTTAGCATATTGCATCTCTGCGCTAATTTCCCCCAAAGGGAGTTCAAGTACAATTTCGACACATTTCTTTTGGTTTTGTTGACCTCTATTCTGTCAGGGTCAAGAAGTATGCCTTCTCTGTCATGGTAGTCTTGAATGTATTTGTCTTTACTTTCTTGATCTGTGACCGATGCAGGATAGCCTGAAGCCATCTGCTTGCATCTCAAGAAGGTCTTGATGTACTCTTTAAAAAGTGTGTCTGATTTCCTGGAAAAGTTCCACACTTCAAAGATTTTGGCCACACGATACCCCTTCTCTAAAGCCTTAGAGAATTCTACGGTGACCCATACACCGGTCAGGGCTCTTTGTTGATCTGTGTGATCACAGGGGTTTTCCTGGTTGTTGTTTTCACTGCATGTGCGACAAAGGGGGAAGAAAAGTTTTCCTTTAGGACCCTTGTACGGCAACACAGGTATAAACAGCCCCCTAGGAGGGTAGACAGTCGCTTTGATTAAACCAAAATAATTTTGGGGTTCGTCAAAGTCGCTGTGAATAATTTCAGGATGCCCTATAGGATAGAATGAGGAACTCATTACATGAGGATATAGGGATGTAAAATCTACATAGCCTATTGTCTCGTCGGGTTGAGCTACATAACGCAATGTCAAAGCATTGGTCCGGCCTCCAAACAAGGCCTGTCGCGGTTCCAGGGGCTCTGGAGGGTCATAATGGGTAAGGAAGGCCTTAACACTAGGATCCGCCTTTTTGAGGGCTGTCCATTCGTGCTCCCACAAAACCACAACTTTTAACCCGTAAGTAGCCTTTAAAGAATTCAGTTTGTCTTGAAACTCTTGGTACATTTCCCCAAAAGTCTTTTGGGTTAGGACACACATGGCCTGGGGGACAAAGCATAATTTACAACCGTGGAAGAAACAACCGTTGTACTCATACACTGTCTCAACCCCGTCAATCTGTGTGTATCCATCTACATGGTAAGGCCCAAACGCCTTCTCCCCCCGATTCAAAGCATGTTGGATAAAAATATCTTTATCCTGGGCCAAGTACTCCAACCATTGAATGGAACCACTAGAGTAGGCCTTGAATTGGCGTCGGTAGTTGTCTGGCGATGGGATAGCTATAGATGCAGGAGTTAGATAGTGTGTACGATAGGTTTTCATGCACGCTGATGCAATAGTTGTACAGCTCCAGGGGTCAATGCCCGCATCTTTGATTACCTCTTCTCTGAATCTGAGGCATCCTTCACGAAGTATAACAACGTCATTGTCACAGTATGATTCCATCTCTTTATGGAAATCAAAAGTGCCATGTCTTACGGTCTCGTACCATGTCATGAATCTCTCACGCTCTTTGGGAGACATTTGATCACACCCGTACATTTCGGGGGATGGATAAGATCCTATATAATGTAGATTCTCCTCAGCTGTGAAGAAATGAGGGAAATAGCCTTTGACAGAGTTTTCAAAACCCAAGGCCTCTGGCATTTGAGCCAATCTCATGGGTAAGAAGCTTAAGCTGTCAATGTATCTCTGTTTGAAGGCGGGGTCAACAAAGCATAATATTTTACTCCCTTGAGCTATGACACTGGGGGCCACGCCTTGCTGTATCAAAGGGTTCAGAAGCAGATAGGAGTCATAGGCTCTAGCATTGTGAGCTATAAACGTGAAGTTTCTGTACTGGGCTTTTCTAAAATGTTTTAGAAAGAGCTGTGCACAATTGGGTCCCTCGGCCGACCACTTTTCACCCTTGAAAGTCATGGTTGACACAAAAATAGGCAAATGAACCCCTGATTGCTGATTTGTCTCAAAATCATAAAACACATATTTCTCTGTATGTTCATCTTCAGCCAAGGGCTGAATGTAACACTCATGTGGTACTTCTTGAACCACTTCCGCGTCTCTGCTTTTCAAAGGCCCTTTACAGATTGGGCAGTGTAGAATTCCACAAACATGAGGTTTAGGGCTATCTATTTTAAGGTTGTAATTGCAATGACATTTTGGACATTTCTTGTTAATGTCACAACTGCTTACAGATTTACATGCCTTGGGGTGCCATGTTTCAGTTTTGTGTTTTTCGTAACAGTAGGCCGAACGACATGTGCGGTGACAATCCGCACAGGGGGTCAAGTTTAGCGGCTGCATAGGGCAATGTTTATCCAGACATACTGAACAGTTGTAACGGCACGAGTGCCCCCCCATGCGTGTGTAGCCGGTATGACAGGCTGGACAGACATATGGGGCGCCTAAAAAGGCTGTGATGTTAGTTACGGCATAGTAATGCTCATTTTGCACATAAAATACATAGTCTTAGGGTGTGGTTCGTGTATATTTTGGAACTTTAAGAGGAGCGTCATTAGCCCTACTGTGGTACAAAACCACAAATCTTGATGTTCAGAAAGTTTTCAAATTTGACTATGTCTGAGAAAGCCACAGCATCCTGTATACCGAGACCCACAGCAGTTTGTAGCTCTTGAGCTTTTGTAACGCGGCTAGATCTGTACATCCTGGGCTGAGTAAGTGGGCCAGCCTATGGCAAAGCATAGCTTATTACCAGATTGGGAACGATTATGAGGTAGGCCCTTTTATTGCTTATGATTTCGACTGCATTAGGCTATCGAGTTCCTTCTCTGACCACCGCCCCCTTGTGGTTGACGTACTAATTGTACTACAAGTTCGAGGGTCCTATCTGCTAGCACGTTTAAATTTGACTGAACAAGGCGTTCTAGCAGTTAACAAATTGTTCAAGATCTGCTTCACCATTCTGTAAAATAAGCGATACACGGCTCTGCAGACTGTCTCCACAAATTTCCAACTGTAAGAGATCCCTTGGTTCGCTATAATCTCTAACCCTATCTAACAGTTCATTCAAAGTGTCCATAAGCATTACGTAAAACACAGCATATTCCCGAATCTGACCCCCCCATGCGAAATTGAAAAACTGTCGAACCTCAATATTGTGAATTTATTTCGGCAAAACATGTACACTGGATCAAGACCTTCCCCCTCCAGATTTGCTAGACATTTGTCCAACTGTTCAAAAACATCGTATTGGGTTTCAGACTCTTCGGACAAGGGTGTTAAAGGCTGTCTTAGAGGGGTATGTGGTTCAGAATTAAACCTAGGGTTCGCGTTCAGCTGGGTAATTAGAGATATGATTGTTTCGGGAATCTGTGATAACATGTTTTCATCGGAAGGCCCAGACTCATTCATACGGGTAATAAGGTCTATGAGTTCGGCGGGAATCTGTGATAATAGATTTTCATCTATAGTCATTATGTCAATTATCGCAGAATCATTCATATGGTTAATTATATCTTGGAGCTCTGTAGGTATTTGGGCTAAGAGGCTTTCAAATGTCTCGCTTAGGTCTATAGGGGGCGCCATTTGTCTAATTAAGGATGTGTGGGTGTTTACAGCGGTGTTTTTTAACGGCGGTATTTGCTTGTTTTAACCCTAATGTTTTTTAACATACGGGGTAGCTCGCCAGAATGACACATCCTGATTGTATTGATGCTCTAGTAGAATACACATGCGCCTCTGTAGTAGCGCCTTTCGTGATTTTAAACCCAGGGTAAAAGCTTTGAAAAAAGGGCTTGGTCTATTTCAGAATCGGCTGTTGCCCCCACAGAATTGGCCGATTCAAGAAGGTTGGCAGCTTCACAGAACATCAAATCGTCTACCTCAGAAATTTCATTTAAATCTTTGAAATCATCAGGTTTCCTGTTTTCTTGACTGGTGTCTTTGGCGCCTCCTCGGGTCTAGATGTGTAGCTTCTTCGATGTCTTATAAGCCGGGGAGGAGTCTGAAATAAAAATAATACATACAAAAATAGGTTATTAACCCTAAAATATGTTAGATAAAAATGTCAAATACATTTCAGATATAAGCCTATATATTAACAATACATTAATTAAATACCTCGGCTTTTTTGACGAGGGCTGTTCTGAAGAAGCTCTGAAACTGGAACATGTCTTTGGTCAACCTGTAATTACAGCATCTGCAGGTTCGTAGATGGTGAGCCTGAAAAAAAAAAAAAAGCATTAGGCCTGTTTTAACATATTCAGGCATAAAAAATAAAAAAAAAAATATATATATATATATATATATATAATAAATAATATAATAATATATAATTGATTCATACCTTGTCCTTGGAACGCTGTCTCCTGAATACCCGCCCCGTAA